>NC_135347.1:46725103-46929151 GCF_023851605.1 Tamandua tetradactyla | reverse complement strand
AAATATGTACGACTTCAGCAAGTCAGGAACTAAAGAAGAAACATTGTGGTTTACAAATATTTGAAATATGTAAATTTGAGGAAAAAGAATTCCTTAGCTGTGCACAAGGTTGTACAATTATGAGTCTATTCAAAAGGAAAAAATATCCATGCTTGATAATAACATTAACTGTTTTCCAGTAAGAACCTTTTGGACAAATTTTCAAGGACAGCAAGAATTAAACCCATCAAGCAGACAGCCCATGATGGTAACCCAAGTTATGCAGACTTCAAAATGTATAAACACCATCTGAACAGGACAAAGGAGATAGGGAAAACTACAGAATGTCTATCCCCAGCTCTTCTTCCATGTAGAAGGGCTCCTTCGCTGTGTTACGGGGTCTTTCTGAAATTGGGCTACAGTGAAAGATCTTCCAGACTCGTACCTATGAGGCCTAGAGTTAAGTGCTGATGGCCAATTCTATTTTCAGTCTGTCTCCCTGCTGTGAATCGTATCTTCTTAGTTGTTGTGAGGTTTAAATGTGCAATACATGAAAACACATTTTATGTACTTCATTATTACTATGAGCTCAATGCAAAGAGAAGGAAGCCTGTGAGTGGGATATAGCTATCATTCTCCTCTAGAGTAAATCAACTTGCCTCTGGGTCACTACTTACCCTGCAGTCCTCTAAATGGGATACTGTTTTGTCTCCCATAACTTCTGTGTTATGTACCCCAGAAAAGCTAGTCTCGTTTAATACAATCTTGTGGGTGCAGACCTATTGAGGATGGGACCTTTGGGTTAGGTTGTTTCCATGGAAATATGCCCACCCACTCAAGGTGGGGCTTAATCCTTTACTGGAGTCCTTTAAGAAAGCTCATATAAAGAGAAAAACATAAGAAATAATATGTCTTGGAGAGAAACAAAAAAGGATCCACAGGAACTGAAAAAGTTGTTTGAAACCAGAAACCAGGAAAGAAGGGCCAGGTGACGTTTTCATGTGCTTTCGGGTGTGACAGAGCAACCAGGCTGCTGGCTGCCTTTCTTCAGAGAAGGTATTCTCTTGTTGGTGCCTTAAATTGTACATTTTCATGGCCTTAAGAATTGTAAGGTAACTTAATAACCGCCCCCTTCCCCTCCCCCCCCGTAAAGCTAATCCATTTCTGGAACATTGCATCTTGGTAGCTTTAGCAATCCCAAACATTCCAAGACTGAAGGTATGATACAAGTCCCCCTTACTACTCAATGACACTTCCCTTTCATTCTTACACCTTCCTCTCTACAAACACTCATTTTAATCTCTACCTCGTACATTCCCCCTTATCTTAGTTACCTCTTGATCTCCATATCACATCCCTTCATTCCTTAGAGATTTCTGCTCCTAGTTCATTATTGTTCTTTGCAACATTTCTCCTGGCAAAAAGTTTTTATTTCAGTACCCACATAGGTGATTTTTTTCCAACACGAGGCCATTCAGAGCCTTGATTCCCTCTTCTGCTGATCTGTCTTTCACCTTCCCTCAGTTATAACTCCTATGGTCATCCACCAGATTTTATAATTCCTAATCATTATAAGCACAGTATAATTACTGCAATGCCTCCATAATCTCAGTCCTCAAGCTCTCACTCTCTCCCTCTTCCCAGCTCCTTCCCTTTAGATCCCAATTTAAACCAAACTTTCAGTCCCACCAGGACTTCCAATCTATTGATCTTACCACCTTTTAACAGCACTCCAGTTTTATTATTGCTGGGGATGGGAAAAAAGATTTGGAAATCCTTTAGTTTAGGATTTAATAAACCAAAAATGATTAGAGCATCCAGGGCAGAGGGCTCTTGAAATGGACAGCTAAGGATGCTAGTTTTGAAAAGAAGAGATCTATGAACGAACATTGAAAATTAGACCCAGTACCGTAAATGGGTGTAAAGGTAAGTGAGGAAAGGTAGAAAGAAAAATTTCTGGTAAAAAGTGGAAAGTCTAAGAAAATGTAAAGGACTGGAAGCTGAGCAATTTCACGTGATGAGAAAGTTCAATGAATAACATTGTCAGTGGTGACCTCAAAAGTAGGGATTAGGGGGCAGTGTGACAGTGGCTCAGTGGCAGAGTTCTCACTTGCCATGCCGGAGACCTGGGTTCAAGTCTCGGTGCCTGCCCATGCAAAAACAAACAAAAGGGGGATGAGGATCATTGGCATTGGGAACTTCAAGGGATTTTAAAGCCAGAATGTTAAGCACAAACATTAAAAATTTTTAGAAGGGACAAATGTTAGAGAAGAAACAAGGTTCCGAAGCCACTGAGGATGTTCAGGATGTCAGAAAGATTAGTGATGAGCTCCAAGAGGAAAGGAGGTGCATGCTGGTGGCAAGGAGGAAACTGTTAGGGTTGGACTGAAAAGGGGTTTAGAATCCTTTTCTAAAAGGCAGGGCTATGACACATCTGACTGAGTGACAATGGAACAATGCAGAGAGCAGTGTAATCTTAGAAACACAAAATTCATGTTGCAATCAAACTGAGTGGCAAGATTTGGAAGGAAATGCATTTTGAAATGATTCACTATTCTTGTTAGCGATAAAGCTGAAAGATATTAACTCTGACCAAACAGAACTTATTCCAACCTTTAGTTCTGAATGTGAAAAGAAAACAAGTACTACATTTCAACAACCGAATTTTTGAAATTAGTAAGGGAATAAATATAACTGTTCCTTTCAAAATAACTAAATCAATTAAATATGGTTACATAAGATGTGTGTTTTACAAACAATAATATCATTTGGCAATGCATGGCCATGCTATACAGAATGGGTAACCATTGAGACAGCCATGGTTTACTAGATAAAGAACAGACTTTAAATTTGAACTCTTTGCTCATTTTGTTGTTGTTGTTTTCTCTCTAGATTCAAACTCTTTTGATACTAAATCTAACTTTCTACTTAGTAACTGTGTGAACTTGGAAAGCTACATAACCTCTCATGTCTCCTTTTTCTCATTCACCTGTTTCTGCCTCATAGAGTAGGTATGAGAATTAAAAAAAAATATTCCCATGATACTTAGAAGTGTTACCTTGTTAGCAATTTACTTAAACTGACATCATGGCAGGCCTGAAAAAAGAAGAGTAGGGTTCGTGAATCAAAAGTAAGGTTAGCAAGACAAATCAGAGCCTTGCTTGTACCTAATAAAAGAATCTGTCTCTTAGACGTAGCTTCTGTTTAATTGAAGATTCTAGCAAACAGAAAATACTGTATAACCTGTCTTTATTATTATGTTGCATGGGCAGACACTGGGAATTGAACTGGCATGACAGGTGAGAACTCTGCCCACTGAGCCATCCTGGCCCACCCAACCCCTCCATATGTTAACCTCCTCTTAACTGTGCTCTTGCAGAATGGTTTAGAACTACTTTCAAAGTAGGCTCACTCTGCAAGACATCATAAGATGGTTATGTAAGAAAGTGAGAAACAAAGCTTTTCAAGTTTCCAAAACAAATTTTGACCCGATTTTTACATAAATGTGAGGCTGCTATTTAACATATGCAAGTACTTCTTAAGGCACACTATAATGTGTGTGTGTGGGGGGGAATCACTCATTCCTTTTAATATATTTCAAGTACCTGTTTTGAGCATTTTGTTACTGTCATCGCTGTTGCTGTTGTTTAGACTTGTCTTGTCTGGCCTAGCATTGCTCTAAGCCCTGCTCAAGAAACACAAATTATGAAACAAGAACTTGGCATATTACATTCAAGCATTTCAAGGGGGAATTTTCTTTTTCCATCTATCAGTAGAATTTCAAAAATGTTAGCTTTAAAAAGACAAGAGTTAAACTATGGAAAGAAAAAGATAAACAAATAGGAAAGCATAGTGTAGACTAAATTAGAGTACAAGTAGACTTTGGAGAGACAAACATGTGGGGAGATGTGGGGAAAAGGGCATCACAGATGTGAGGGCAGATGGAAGAGTCCTGCCCGTAGGCGGGAAGCTGCTCTACAGGACTCACATTTTAGTTAATGTATTTCAAATAAAAATATTCTTCAACGTCCCCACATGATAGTTCTGGTCTCTTCTACTCAAGTGTCATGAGTCTGGCTTACCCTGGATATCCTCCCTTAATCTCTAGTATCAGTAAAATGTAGATGGTCACCCTGACCTAAGTACTAGAAAGGATTTAAAGGATTATTTTGCATACTCAGAATACATCGCTTTATCAAGTACCAAGCAAAACCTTTAGGATCCCATGGTCGCCTAAGGCCCTATAGCGATGACCTTCAAATCAAGCACATTTCCATATAACAAGAGATTAAAACCTTGCATTTCCCATTTATGGAACGTTATATAATATGTTAAAAAGAGGTCAATCTGTTTGATACTGACCTATTTTAGAAAACAGGAAAAGTAAAGCTAAGGTACAGAGTCAATCTTCTTTCTCCATAGTTATAATTATATTCAAAATTGCTTTAGTACTCAAAAAAACTTCACCTAAATTAAATCCTCCATTCTACTCCACACACAAAATGTCTTCTGTTAAATAAATTGCACCAAGTTATTATAACTGTAGTAATGCATATTTTCTTAAAAGAGCAGTAAGTTTCTTCTTAAAATATAACCAAATAATTGCGGGACATTTTACTTGCATTCTGACGCCTTTCATACAAAATAGAGTTCTCTGTTTTGTGATACCTTCATTCATAACTTTAGAAAAATTCAATAAAAACACGTATCTCTAGCATTATGGGAAAAAGTGCATTCTTCAGATATCTGAAGCTAATCCCAATCAAGCGTATCTTTTTAATTTAAAACATATTTGGGGTGGGTAACAGAGGCTCAGTGACAGAGTTCTTGCCTGCCATGCTGGAGACCCAGGTTCAATTCTTGGAGTCTGCGCATGATTAAAAAAAAAAACATATTTGACAAAACTTTTAAAATTTTTTCTGCCTTTGTAGCGAGAAAAAGTTGAATATATTGCAGTGAGTCTTTATCATGCAATATCATTATTAGCATCACTTATCACAATTATGCCTCCTCAAGCCTTCAGGTCTTTAAACTTCAGACCTTTATACTAAAAGTTTCCAGTTTTTTGCACTATAAGGAATCATTGTTTTTTGCATATATATTTTCAGTCTTCTCTGTCTAACAGTGCCATGTTTTGTTTTGTTTTTATCTCATCTGGCCTTCATGTTCTGGATACAGTTTGTAAAGGGCTCAGGAACCTGAAAAATCAAGAGAAATAAAATTTTCTAAGGCCTACATGTAAATCTATGTTGGATGGTCAAAACTTTTTGATGCTTTGTCCCATATTCCCAGGTGTGTTCCATGTGGCTAAAACTGCAAGACAAGTGACCACTCTAAAAGTAAGTGGACATGAATTATTGCAGACTTGATAGTTCTAGACAGTGTATTGTGACCATATCAAGATGTAAGTATCCTGAGTCTCTCCATATTTTAGATCCCAATTTATTCCCATTTATGTTTTAAACTTTAGCATTGGGCAGATGGTAATTCCAGCACTGTCATCTTTATTTTCCCCTAACAAGAAGATAAACTGTAAATTCACAATGTTTTGTAGATTTTAAACCTTTTAATAATGATGACAGAATGCCATATTAATTTTATAGTGGATATGTGCCTCAGTTGTTATCCAACTAGAATTGAGAGAAGGGTGACAGAGAGGATGGTGGGAGAAGGAGAGAGTATGAGAAAGGGGCTGAGAAAGAGGGAGGGAGGCAGGGAAGGGAAAAGGGAGAAAAGAAAGGGGCTCTTTTTTGTTTTAGGAGAACTCTGAACCAGAAAAGATGTCACTGGAGACAGACCAATTGGCACAAGTCCAGAGACTAGACAAAAAAATGATAATTTATACACAGAATGTATGGTTTTAATGTCTCTATCAGCAGGTATTATAACTAATTTGAGAGGAAAGATTATCTGTTAAATGACAGTTAAAAACAAATAAGTGATGTCAAGGCACAAACAGTTATTAATACATGTCAGGCACATATGGAAGGATTAACAGCTGGCAGAAATGGGTACAGACGAAGCTTTATTTATCATGTCTTTTAGTCTGTCTTGGTCATACAACTTATTTCAGCATGTTCTTTAGAAACTTGCAAGTTCCAGGAAACATGCATTTTGTCATCATCATGGAAAAGAATAAGTAGTCATCTTGTTCCAAGTGTGAGAGATAAAGCTGAATGTATATATCCATGAAAATCTGTATTTCAGAAGTTGTATTTATAAAACTGTGACTGGCATGGACAGTAAGCTTATAAAGTCTCCTAAAATTCTTAGAAATAGCTGTTTTCTTGCAATTGCCTCATAGCTCTCTATGCATTTCCACTAGAAGGTACTCAGTAGACCCGTGAAAAATAATCGTTCCACTTGGATGAGCATTGGTTTGGGCAGTTAGAGCAACTCCGTTTTCAAGTTACAATCCTTTGGTACAAACAGTAGGCACTTACAATTCACTCTCCCTCTTTTTCGTAAGAGAGCACTGGAAAGCTACAAACATTAATTTCAAACAGATTATAAAGTCACTTTATTTGCATTTTTAAAAATCCTTCCTTTATTTGATCCCCATTGATTATCCTGACACCTGCTGGTGAGGGTACAGTTGACTCCAGTTGACTTCTGCCTTCCACAATCACACAATCTGTGTTTCAAATCAAACACTTTTTAGAGGTATTTTCATTAACAATTATTACATAAGAAACCATGGGTTAATTTTTCATAATTACGGCACTTTACTGGGGCAGTCATTTGACTCTTTGTCTATAAATGCATGTCTGCCTTGATAAAACAAAACTTCTCATCATTATGAAGGCAATGGTAATAAAGCAGCATGCTAGATGCCTTCGTTAAATCACAGGTAAGAATCGAATAATATGAAGGGTTTGACTTTTATTTGGCTTTCTACTACTCTTTTTTTCCCTTAATAATGTCCGTTTTTAAACTACTTAGGAAAGAAACTTAACTATATAAAGAGGAAATTGCTTCGTTTTGATGGAAGCCCAGCACTAATTATATATTTGCAAGATTTGTATTTTTTTTCTCAGTACCTACTATTTCTGAGTTACTTCCAACTTGAACTGAGTTCTGAAGCCTGCATTGCTTTTTTTTTTTTTTTTTGGCAACAATTCAATGAGCCTACTCCATCATAAATCATATTCACAGCTACTGCACCTGCAAGTGGATTCAGTAAACAACAAATGAAGCAGGTTTTAAAAACGGTACACAAATGAAAACATATGCAGGCCATCCCATTATTCAAAAGCCTTCAAAAGATGAAGGGTTTTAAAAATAAAATTAGCTCTCATTAAAATACTTATCTTAATTAGCATCAGTGAAATAAAGAATTTGGACCACCAATTCAGACTCTTGAAATACTGTCAAACTCACATTTTGTAATGGCATTGAGTAGCATGCTATTTTATTTAATCATGTATATTTTATTGCTTCTCTTTAGTTACAATGATTTTGTGAGAAGGAAAATGTATCTAGTGATAAAAGCAAACATTATTATAATATTTATTTATTTAAAATCCCCTAGAAGTTGAATACATAAGTAATATAAACATTGATATGAAGGTATTTGAAAAAATCCACAGTTTTAACTCAGAAAATATTTCAGGAGTGAAATACATTTGCCTAGCTTTGGAGATCTTTGCAACTTCAGAATAAAGATGGAAAAATGGACCATCTTTACAAACAATAATTAAATAAAATAATAATATATATTTTTATTATTATAAATGCTTTCCCCAAAACATACGTATTTAGAACAAAATACATTTCAGGGGTAAAGAAACATTTCTCGAATAGTTAATAGTAATAGTTCCTCTGGTACTGTAAAAGTTTTTTACAGTACCAGAGGAAAAAAAGTGTTGTATCATGGCAGTGCTGTGACACAGTAACAAAGACTTTGCATTAATATCAAATTGCCACATCAGGATACCTTATCTTCACTTAACTATTACTTTAATTCTATATTTCAAAATTATCTTTAAATTTTTCATCTGCGATGTAAAGTTACCACTTATTTTAATGCATGCAATTAATGGTCATGTAAATTAGATAGTGAAGATAGAAATGTGTAACTTTTTTCTTAAACATGGAAATGTATTACGATGTAAATACTGCTGTAGAAACATTGTTATTATCTAGGGTGAGATTGTTTGGGTACTAATTTATTATCATGCAGAAGTAACTAAAAATCACTGATTAAAAAAAGAGCAAACGCAAATGCCAATGATTCATAGTATTTAGGACATGTCTAGACATTTTTAGACAGTGCCATTTGCTTAAAGACTTCAGGCACAAACTGCAGGCACAGGACAGATTGCATAAGATGTCACGTGCTTGCTGCAACTGTATGCATGTTATTGGATTTTTTGGAGCAACCCATAATGATGAATAATTTAAGAGTTAATAAAGCATTCACTCTGATCCATTGGTTTAATTTTAAAAATAAAAAAAAGACTAATAAAAGGAGTTACATCTCCTTATCAAATCTCAGGAATTTAATACACGTAAATTGCAACCCACACACGGGAAGGAAACACAATTTCCTAAAGACGTGCAGTAGATGAACGTCTGGGGCTTGGCGTGTCTGGGTTGGCACGCAAGGAAAATCCTCAGTGTTAACATTAGCTACAATAAGTTTGCTCAAAGTTTAATTGTTTGGGGCTGTCTAGCAAGCTGCATTCTGCTTTCCGGAGGGCAGAGGGAGGATGAATTACAGAGGTGTAAATTTGACAAAAAGAACTAAAGCAAAACGGTCCTTCCCTTTCCTTAAGCCCTCGTTCCCTCTCCCCACCGGCTGGCTGTGAAGGAAGGAATCTGCTGAAGAATATGGAGTGTGCACTGCTGCCGGAGCATTGCCTAGGACGCCCAGAGCCGAGAGCCAGGCCAACATCTCCCTTTCCGGCCTGTCTGGCGGAGTAAACTGTGTTCCCGGCGCGGGGCGTTGCGGGGCACAGCCCATGGCTGCGGCGAGCGGGCGCTCAGCCGGCGTCGCCACCCGAACCAGGGAGGCAGGACCCGCCGCCGACGCCCGCCGCGCTTTCCCCGCCTCCGCCCGCGCCGCCCTCCGCCTCCGGGCGGGGATCGATGGTGGCGGCAGTGACACGGGGAAGGTGCGTGTGAGTGAGTGAGTGCGTGTTTTCCTGTTTGGGGTGGGAACGGAGGCGGGGAAGAGAGGACGAGAAGGGAGTGCCCGCAGTTCTCCCGCTTCCCTTTCTACTAAGAGGTCAAAGTACAGAAGGGATTCAGGCTGGAAATAAGAGAAAGGACATTTTGCTGCGGTGGGCGCGCGGTCTTTTTCACATCGTTCAGGGACTCGGCCGAGGAATACAGAGTCACCATCGTTCCTTAACCTGCAGTGGAGTAGCTGCCTCTGCCTGATCACTGGAAGGGCACTTCATAAACGCAGGCGAGGCACACACCTACACACACGCCTGTAACCTGAGCAAAACAGCCACATTCTGGGGGAGAGAGGAGAGGCAGGGTGAGGGCAGGGGCGGCCATGGATCTCTGCTGGGAGGGCAGCGAGGGCTTCTGGCCAACACCACCCATCTTCTTGGGACAAACGGTCGCCCAGAGGCCCACATGTTCCCCTAAGACAAACAGATGGCTGTAGGTGCATGGGTGGATGGCGTAGACTATTCATGCAATGTCTAATCTCAAGTGGATTCGAGTGAACGTATTATCAATCCAACTACTCTTTTCTAGAGGCACAGTATTTTAAACCCCGAGTGCACTCTGCTCTCCACTCCAAGCAGCCTGCGTAGGCTTTTGCAGCCCGCAGGGTCCTTTTCTCAGGAACCGCTAACCTCCGCGAGCGCAGGAGGGGCACAGCTCGGGATGCGCGGCCTCTGGGAGCCAGAGCTGCTCTCCCTGCCTTTATCCTGCACAAACTTCAGTCTCGACCAACTGGGAGACCCCGGGCCAGAGCTGGGCTTGTATTTCCACATCACACCTAGCAGAGGACCTGTGAGTCACCTGTACAACTCAGCAGGAGCTTCGTTGAAGTCTGGTATCTCTCTCTCTATAAAGCTGGCTTTTATATTTCATGCAAGTCATAGAAAGCACGACCAGGCCAGTTCTTACAACTTTCCGCTCCTGGGAGGGGACCTGGGGTTTGCCCAACACTGCTCGATACTCTGTTACCAAGAGTTATGCCCGCGACAGGAGGGAGAGCAGAGCAAAGCCAAGAGGCCCTCGGGTTAGAGGAGACGGGGGTTCCTTGGATGTTTGCGTAAGCAATGTTGTGCGCCCCGCTTGCAGAAGCGGGAGAAAGCCGAACTGTTTGTCAGGTTTCCACTCCATCCGCGGCCAGAACTGCCAGCGCCTGCCGGGCTTTGCGAACCGCTCAGCCGGGTCCTGGCTCCGGAGCACCGCGCCCGGGGAGGCGCACCGCTCTGCGGCTTGCAGCCTCTTACCGCACCAAATGAGATGACGTCCCGGGCGCACCCGCTTCCCAACCTCTCCAGCCCCCAGGAACCCCCTCACATGGCGCCCACGGAGGGCAGCGCAGGGTCTGCCCTGGGAAGGTTTATGAGGCGACCCGGCGGCCGAAGGAGCCTCGGAGAAACGATTCTCGAGAGCGTTGTCCCTCCGCCCACCTCTTCCTCGACCTCCCCCGGCTGCTTTGCACTCTCCTCCCCACCCGGCCCCGCGCACTCCGCTCTGACTTTGCAGGCACTTTCTCGAGGTCCCTAGGGCGCGCCGCCTCCTCCGTGCCGCCCGCGGCGCTCGCCACCCCCGGTGCACCCAAGGGACCGCCGCCAGCCCCCGCGCGACATTTCCCAGGGGAACTACCACCCCGCCGCCAAGCCCCCGACGACCCGGGCCCCGCCACCTCACCTTTGCAGAACTGGGGGACACCGAGGCTTAGCAAAACCAAGAGCCAGGTGGCCATGGAGCGCTTCATTATCCCGGACGTGACCCCGGCTAGGCAAGTGGAGGCGCGGGGAGCGCGAAGGGTAGTGTCGCTGAGATGGCACCGTGGGGCAGCAGCGGACCCCGCCCCGACCAGAGCAATCAAGAAGATGTCTTCTTCCCGCAGCGCTTCTTTAAACAAATTCTTGGAGAGGGCGAGATAGTGTGATGGCCGAAGAGAGGAATCTTTGCTCGCGGTCTGCCAGAGCTCTGGAGCACGGAGGCGGGCGAGCTCCGGGTAGCCGCCCGCGGGCTCAGCCTGCCACTGCGGGGGGGAGGGGGGGGAGGGGGTCCCGGCTGGGGCGCGGCGGGCGGGGCGGGGCGGGGCGCGGGTTCCCGCGGCGGCTCCGGGTCAGCGGCGCGGGCGGACCGGCGGGCCCCGAGTGCTCCGGCCTCGCGCTGCACTGGCCGCCGCGGCTGCGGGGCTGCCGACTTGGAGAACAATGAAGCGTGAGCAGGCGGGGAGCCGGCGGGGAGCAGGCGGGCGGCCCGGAGCGCACTGTGTACAAACACAGGCGGCGTGCGTGTGAGCCCGAGCTTCGCACGCGCGCTCCCCGCTCCCCCGGCGCCCGCCCGTCCCCCGCCCCCCTCTTATTCCCTCCTCCCGACCTCCCCCTCCATCGCCCCCACCACCACCTTCTCTCTCTCTTTCTAAGGTGTCTCCTTCTGCTGGATGAGAAAAAGGAGACAATCGCAGCCACACCCTGGCACCTGCCGCCGCCGGGGAAGTTCCTAGACTGCCTGTGCCTTCCACACACATGCCAGCGACTCTGGAGTTCGGAGGGAAAAGGGAGGAGGGAATCCTTGGTGTCTTTGAGAGTCTCTTGATTTTCAGCCCTGACTTTATAATTAACCGCCTTAAGGATTCCCTTGAAGTTCCGTCTCAGTAGAGCCAGGAAAAGAAGTTAAGAGATTTTGAAAAGTGGCACTTGGGGCACCAAGGATGCTGCGTGAGAAGCACGGCCCCGAAAAGTGAACTGTCGCGAATTTCTCAAGAAATGCAACCCAGTGGACTGCCGGACTCTAATCTGTGAAGACTGGCTGTCCTGCTGCTCTTTAGCACGTTAGTAGCTGGAGGACTGAGAAGGGAGCGTTGTGGGCTCGTTTGTTCACTGGGGTAAAAAGGTGAAGGCTTGCCCAAGCTAGTAGAAGACGTGGAGAAAAGCCCAGCTTCCTGTTAAGCAAATGAAAAATAGTGGGGCGTTTATGGGGACTGTTCAAGGAAATAGAAGGCAAGGACAGGTTCTTGAAGAATCTCTGATGTAGATTAAGTTTTTCTGCTACCTATCAAAAACAATAAATGAACTAGTATTACTGCTCTTTTGCAGTGAAAGTGGTTAAACCAAAATAAACAAATAAATAAATAAAATTGCAGCCCGCGGCTTGCAATAGTGCTTGCTTTCTTCTCTGCTTTTTTAGTTAGAATGAGTGTTTCCTGTACGTGGACTTGATTCTGGCCACTGCAGGTACCAAAATATAGCAAAGCTCTTTTTTGTTTCTGTTTTTGTTTTTGTTTTCCTCCTAGAGAGATGGTAGAAACAGAAACACAGCCATTGAGAAATTGAAGAAAACATCATTTCAGGCAAGCAGTTAAGGAAGAATTTACCAAGGAAAGGAAGAATTTACCAAGGAAAGACTAACAGGACGATAACCCATGCAACTTCCTTTACCTTTGCTAACTTGCATCCTTTACATTTCAATTTCTACCTTCCTTTTGGAATTTGAAGTGAGTTTAGGGATGCAAAGCAGTTGGAAAAATACTTTATTGCCAGTGAAGACTTAAGGTATAACACAACTGTTCAAAAAAATAATAAACTAACTTTCAAAACTAGTTTGTTTAGAGCCTATATGAGGATATATATGTGTATATATGTATTTAATCACTTCCTTAAAGGAAGAAGATGGATTATTTATTTACTGTCTAGTTTTAAGCTTAAATCAGATGTTGGAATAAAACAGCATTGTCCAGAACTATAGCAAAGCAGCTTCAAACAATCAAACCCCAGCTGTCTGGTACAACACTGCTACTTAATTTTGAAAGTATGCTTTCAGTCATGCTCTGGCATGTTCATCATAAAGTATCTTTTTAACTTTGGAATGGGATATTTAACTTTAGTTATAAAGTATTATTTCTAAATGATAGTACTAAATCCTAAAAGTATAAAATCAGAAACCAGCCTCTTGGTTGCAAGCAATTTAAGGAAGAATTGGGGTGTGCTTTAAGAGTTTTGTTTAGTTTCCTGTTTTTCAGTTTCTTGATAATGTATGGTCTTAATAGCCTGCTAGGTAGTTAAATAATTTTTTGGCAACCATATATGTTACTAGCAGTATATGTCACAATTTATCTTAATTTTAATTTAAGGAATGCTTTTTTAAAAAAACTCCAGAGGGCATAATACTACATTGAAATGCACATTCTATGCCAGCATAACTGGAGAGTTGAAGTCAATGCCATTCTGTATTACCTGGCAGACAAATTTTGATAGATGCTGCAGGTTTGATACCTCTATGTCTTTGTCTCATTTTTTCAGTTTTACATTTGATACATAATCTTGGCCCCATAATTCTCTTTGCATAGTCATCCCGTCTTTCCCCTCACTTATGGATAATGATCATCTACCAATAAGCCTTTAATTCTGGAGATTCCACTTTACCTAATTTGCATTCATAGGACTCATTTCACACTTATTAAGTCCATATATAGGCTCTTCAAATATGAAATATAAGCAATGTTGAAAGACTATAAATAGATTTAGAAAGACAAGTAAATGTATCAGATGACTCTCTGTTGCAAATCTTCTACCTCACATAAACTACGAAGGAAATTTTACTAGCCATGTGTGATCCAGCATACAGCTTTATAGCTTCTTCAAATATGTCCGTAAAGTGCCAGACATGAGTCTACACATCTTTTGAATACAGCACTTCCCAAACTATTTTGTATAGGCCCCATTTTTCCTGAGATAGTAATAGCTTTCCAGAACACAAAAGTTCCATGATCAAACATTTTTGAGAAACACCACATATTAGAGCATCCTCTTAGAGATTCATGAGGCCTATACAAAATAGTTTGGGAAGTGCTGTGTTCAAAAGATGTGTGCTAAAACTTTGAAAGTTCTTGTGGTTAAAAAGCTTTTCTGATAATGTTTAATCTGGCGTTTTGCAAGCTTTTTAAAATTCATTATGACAAGCTTTTTCTCAGAATATGTCTTAGTATATTGTAGATTTAGTGCCACAAGGAAAAGAGCTCAGGAAATGTTGCCTTAAAGTAGCAGCAAAACAAATAGACAAAAGGAGGACACTGTGGAAGGTTTATTGGTTTTCAAGAATTCTTATTGGCTAGTAGTTTGATTTCAGAAATAGAACATATCTAAATAGTAATACAGTCTCTACCACTATAAGCTCTTTTAGCCAAGGCAAGTCAAGCACCAAGACTCAGTATTCCCACCTGTAAAATGGAATTACTCATAGTACTGAACTCATGGTGGGAGAATATGTGATATACAAAAGGGGTTAGCACAGCCCTGGGCATGCATCAATGGTGATTTTGATGATGCTCATAATGAAGAAGAAGAAGAAGAAAATAACCTTAGGCAGAATTACAAAAGAATTTTTCTCAATAATTGATTGTCTCCACCTCCCCCCTCACCAATTAAATGATCTGGATTAAACCAAATTCAGCATTTCTTACTGCCTTTGTAATTACTGAACAAAAGTTAAAAATAAAAGGACTATAAGAAGAGTGTTAGATGACTGACTCAAATGGCACTCACTATATTATTAATATTTTTATCATTTTGTGTTTTAGTATTTGTTTTGCATTTTGCAAACCTTATTTTCTTTAATATTCAAAATACCTTCAGATTAAAACTTTAATTTCAGGTCTTGTGAGACCCAAGTCAGAGAATGAAGTCAAACTTGTAAACTAATAAACCAGCATTGTTTTCAACTGCTAAATCAGTGGCAATTCTTATGCTGCAATGTAAAACCAATACAGTAGGTCACAATGATCACTTTTTACAGAGAAAGAACAACAGGTGAATTGCCCCAAGTCTCACAGTGTAGTAAGTATTGGAACCAACAATTTCACCTAAGTTCTGTGATTCTACAGCCCACGATAACTCTATGGCCAATAGTAATTGAGAGTGCACAACTTGCTAAGTAATAATGCACTTTTACATGCACTGTTTCAATAAATCATCTCAACAGCCTTTATGAGATAAATAGTATTACTTGGAGAGGAAACAAAGGATCGAGACATTTAACTTATTCACCCAAGATCCCAGTGGTATTACGGTATGGAGTCAGAATCAGAGACCTGTTCTGATTCCAAGAGTGAGTTTAATAATCCTGATATTATAGTGTTCTTTTAGACAGTGGTCTAACTTCTTTTATTTATTTGTATTTTTTTACTTACATAACCATAAATTTAATTGCCATTTTGTAGTACAGTCTACATTTTCTCTGATCTTCTTGATTTATCTTGTTAAAATACATGCTGCTTTAGTGTAGGGCCCTAAGCTCTAAAATATTAGCATGACTCAAAATAATTTTTCCTTGTCCCCCCCCCAAAAAAAAAACAGGCAATTCTTTCCTCCAGCACTCTGCCATTATCCGCTAAGCAAAATCCCTTTAAAAAACCCTACTAGCTGAATTCCCACCTCCCCACAAAATCTTCTCAAATTATTCCAGCACCGCAGAACCATCATTTCTTAGAATTACTGTGTTTCCTCTGTTTATAACACTTTTGTTGGCATTAGGCTTATCTTGCCAAACAATTAAAAATGATTCTTATCACCTAGATAACTTCATGTCATAGACATAGCTGAGTGTTATGTTCTAAACTTCTTTAGCCTTCCCACTATGAACACCAAGGAAAATTAAATTTTAAAACTGTAAGTTTTATATCAAATCCTTAGGTTCCAGCCTTCCCGTCTTGCTTCTCTGATGGGTTCTGTTTCCAGAAGACGTGCAGGGTCTTTGAGCAAGAGCATGCCGTCAGGATTCGACCCTGCTAAGAGAAATTTCTGGTGCTTCTAATTCTTTCCCTTCAGTTTCTTTTAAACATACCTCTGCTTCTGCTCAACCCATTCCAGTAAATTAGTTTTTAGCTTCTTAAAATATGTTTTAATAATTAATACATGCACATAATAAAAGTTCAAAAGCTACAAAAGAGTGTAACAGGGAAGTAAAAGTTTCCCTCCTAATGAGATTCTCTCCTTCTGCAGAGTTAACTCTCCTGAGGCAATCACTGCTAGCTACTAGCTATTGCTTGGGTATCTTTCCATGTATATACAAAAGATATTCTATATATACACAAAAATGTATATGCATACATTTTTACATAAATACTGGTATATTGACACTTCTGTGTATCAATGTACATGCATAGTTTTAACAAATGCTACTAAATTATAAACCATTATACAAATTGCCTTTTTCACACACACACAAAAAACTAAACTTCTGATACTGTTTCAAGGCTGCATGGTATTCTATAGCTCTTGTGTTCCACAAACCCCTTTTGATAGAACTTTGAGTTGCTATAGCAATCAATGCAGGAATGATTACACATTTTTGCACATGTGTAATATCAGTAAGATAAGTTGTTTGAGGTGGCATTGTTAGTTAGAGAGTATTTGCTTTTAAAATTGTGATAGATGTTGCCAAATTGCCATTCAAAAAGGATGTATGAATGTATCTTTCCTCCTAAAGCACATCAGAGAGTTTGTCTCCCTACATCCTAACCAATAAAATGTGCTAGTAATCTTAGGTCTTATCAATCTGTTAGCTGAAAAGTAGCATTGTATGAAATACACAAGTATTTCATAGTTTTGTATTTCTGAGTGGGTTTGATCAACTTTATATTTAAAAATAGTTCCAATTTCATTCATGTGAGCTGGCATTTCATGTTTTTTGTTTTTCTTTTAGATTGTTGACCTAGTCTTAATGAATTGTAGGAGTTTTGTATCTATTAAAGAAATTAGTCCGTTTTGATTTATATTGATGTCAAATTGTTTATCCAGCTGGTGTTTGTCTTTTATCCTACTTCACTGCTGTTTTGTTTGATTTTTTTGTATTAAATGTTTTGTATTTAGGCTGATACAATTTACTCATTTTTTGCTTTATGATTTCTTGGTCTTGTGCTTTTGCTGAAATAGGGTCTCAACATTCTGAGTTTATAAACATTCTCTTATTATAATTTTATGAGTTTTATATTTTCATGTATGTGTTTATAATTCTTATCCAACTGAAATTTATTTTTGTGTAAAAAGGTAGTATGGATCTTTTTTCCCCCAGAAAAAACCAACCAGTTATAACAAAAGCATTTATTGAATAATTCATAGTTTCTCACTGACATGACTTGCCAACTTAATCACATACTAGTTTCTCCTATGCATTTGACTCTACTACTTGCTTTTAGAGATTATTCTTTTGGTTTGTAGTCATACAACAGCACCACACTCTTTTACTTATCATTGATTTTAAATGTGTTTAATAGATGTATAGGTAGTACACCTTCATTCCTCCTCTTTTCTAAAAAAAGCTCCTTGGCTATTTTGTACACATTTTTTCCTTATAAGCTTTATGATGAGCTTGTCTAGTTAAAAATTGAAAATCAATTTGTTCATAATATTTGTATTCCTATCTTTTTTTTGCATTTGTCTTCTATGTTATTAAGTTTCTACTTAAATATTTTATTTTTTCTGTACCTATCTAAATGCAATTTTTTCCCTATTATATTTTGTAACTGGTTGTGATATGTTTATAAAAAGCCATCAATTTGTGTATGTGTGTGTGTATATTGTACACTAATGCTATATCCAGTCATTTTATCAAAATCTTTTGCTTATATTAGTTTCACATTTGATTTTCTTGGGTATCTGGAAATGTAATATATAATTATATCATCAGAAAAAAATACTAGTTTTCACATCCCTTTTCAAATTTTCATACTTCTTTTTATTCCATAAAATTATACCAAATGTTATCACATAAATGTTAAAGAAATGGACATTCTTGTCTTGTTCCCAACTCTAATGCAACCACTGCAGTGACATTTTGTGGGCACTGTACATGCCCTCTTACTCTCTTGCATCCAAGGTAGGCACTACAGCTGCTCCCTCTCTACCTGACACGTCAGCATCCGCTAGGAATGAACTTTAAGGAGTGCACATATTAATATTATGGTAGAAAGGAATTAAGTGTTTATAAATGTATAAAGTAGGGTAAAAGGAAAAAGTTTCTTTTAGCAGGAAAGAAAGAGAGACTTTTAAAGATTTGGCAGGGTTGGGAAGCCCTAAACTTTGAGGTTATATTTAACAGAAAACTAGAACTCAGTGTCTCCTGATTTTAAATAAGATGATAATAACATCTTTCACGCCTACCATGGAAGTAGCAATTTAAATATATGATTAACTGAGGGACAAAAATTCAAATTATGACAGTTTTTGGATGTTCTCTTGGATGTTCTTGATTTGAAAATGGGTTGCAAGAAAAAAAAGTTGTCCATAAAAAATTGTTCTCACAATCACTGTTTTATAATAATAGAGAGACAGAATTCAATGGAATATATTTTAATATGTGATATTTTACAAATAAAACTTAATATTTGCTTTGTCTCTTCAAAGATTTGAGAATAATATTTAATTTCATGTGTTCACCACTGATATTCAATTACTACTCTCTTTAGAACACATGGCTCTAGCACATTTTCCTTAACATACATAGTAATTTTTAAATATTTGATTAAAACAAAGTATTATGCATGCCTCATATCAAAGTTATATCTGTCTTAAATTATCATAATATAAACTGTTGATTATATAATATAAATATTTGATCAAATGTTTTAAAACTGAAGGTTTCTTCAAAAAGAGTAATGTGTGTATATTAAAAGTGGGAGGATGAAAGAAATTTTGTGGTCATCATTACATAGAAAATTACGACATCTTGACTTTATATTTGTGAGATAAACAAAACATTCAATTCACATAATTATTTTTTTCTTAAGAGCATATTTAAAGATGCAACTTGATTTGCAAAGCAATTTGTGATCTTAAGTGAAATGAAATGGACATCTTGAAGTGCAAACTTAACTGCATAGTGTAAATCCATGTAATGTGGACCTTCACTCATCCAATCACTAGCAAATAAAATTGAAAAAAATAATTTATATTCTACCAAATTTTCACTTACCCTTTTATTACAGAGAATAACTTTCTGAGCATGTTTTCCATAAGAATAATTTAGAAGATCACTCGATTAATTTAGAAGATTCCTTAGATATTCAAACTGGAAAAGAGTATATCATCAAAATGTACTCCTGCCAAAAAGCTTTTAAATTACATGTGTCTGTTTTTAATAAAATTAACAGGGATATTTATGTGTAAACTATTTTGTAGTCTTCTTGTATTTGGATAGAAGGCATCTAGGGTGAAGGATGGAAATGTTTCTAGTTTTGCATATGATGATCTGACTCAACATCAGCTGAAAAGAACTATGTATTATTTTAACATTTTCCTTTCCCCTATTAAATAATGTGTCATTCTGAGCTGTGGTCTGAACTGATGACTCAGTCCTGTCTGAGACTGCCTGGGGACTTTGGCCGAAGAGTGAGAATACCAGGAAGTTTTCTCCTTAGACGAGCCTTGTTTTTGATCATTTCAGTCCATGCACAACTTTCAACCAGTTCATTTTAGATAAAAGGAGTTGCTAGGCCCTTTGCTCTTTATATTTTTAACCACAGCAAAAATGTTCACTGTTGTGCCAGCTTTATATTTTACTGTATTTACATATTTATTAGTGATTGTTATGTTTCTTTGGCTTTTTTAATTTTTAATTTTTACTTGCTTAAATTCAGAATATTAAGCTTATGAATTCTCTGAAGAGCTCACACTCTTAAGAAGGGAGGTGGGCAGCCCTTTTGTGACTAATTAGTTCTGTGAAATCCTTTTTCATGCTCTAAAATAGACCCCCTTTTTAATCTCAAATGGCACCTTTGCCCTAAAAGACAGTCTTGTGGAAGAAGTGACTAGCACTGACCTTAAATCACTGCTCCTTGAAGTCACTGCCTGAGGATTCCTTCCCATGGGAGCAATGAGTACCAACCAACAGAAAGCTTAAAGTAACAGATGAAGTATCATTGCTTTCTAATTTCTAAGTTCATTCAGTCCTTAATAAACAAATCCATGAATTAAAAAGAGCTTTTCTGACAGTGACCAACCACACCTACTGTTCAGTCCATAGTCTGGAGAAGAAAGGAAATAGGAAGTCCTCATAATTAAATCCTTTATACATATGCATCTACAAGTGACCACTCCATAAAATGTTTTGCAAGCTGCAAATGTTGTAATAGAATTCTTACTTTATTTTGAGTTGCTAACTATTAAAAATGCTTTGCTTGTATAGTTTTTTCCTGCAGCTGTCGAAGTTATTGTCACGTGTACCAAATATTTTTAAATTCCACTGATTTAAAATGTAACCTTTATCAAATATTAATTTTTATGTAAACTTGAGACTCTGCATGCTGTTCCATTTTCCCTTCTCTTCTTTTGGCACCAAGGCCACAAAGTTTAATTTTTAAACCATTCTACTATCTACTAGGTTAAGAAACTGTTCTTCAAAATCTTACCCTAGCTATTCTTACTTTCTAATTCTACTATATAAAGTTAGGTGCCTTTTGTAATTGCAAATTGTATTGAGATATATCCACACACCATACTGTCCATCCAAAGTATACAATCAATGTCTTGCCCCACCACCACCTAGTTGTGCAATCATCATTATAGTCAATTTTAGAACATGTTCATTACTTCAAAAAGAAAAACAACAAATGAACATAAAAAAGAAGACCCAAAATGCCCCATACCCCTTATTGACCTACTGTTGACCCCTAGTATTGGTATGGTGCGTGTGTTGTTGTTGATGAAAGAATATGGAGATATTACTCTTAACTATAGTCCATAATATGCAATAGATGCTTTCTCCCATGTACCACTCTATTATTAACTCTCTGTACAAGGGTTATGCATTTGTTCTGGTTCATGAAAGAATTTATTTGCCTTGTGCTGTTAATCATAAACACTGTCCACCACAAGGCTCACTGTTTTATGCATTCCCACATTTTAACCTCTAGCTTTCCTTCTGGTGTCATATTCACCGACAGTTCAGCACAGTTACTTACAATCTCAATAATGAGGTACTGTTGCCTGTATTCATTTCCAAATATTTAAGTTTAACCTTATTCAAAATTCTGTACAGATTAGGCAACAGTTCCCCATTCTCTAGCCTAATTCTGTCTCTTGGTAACGTATATTCTAAGTTTTATGACCATGAGTTTACATATGCTAATTAATTCATATCCGTGAAGTCATACAATATTTGTCCTTTTTTGTCCAACTTATTTCACTTAGCATTAGGTGCTCAAGGTTCATCAGGTTGTTACGTGCTTCAAGACTTCATTCTTTCTTACTGCTGAGTAATATTCTATTGTATGTATATACTACGTTTTGTTTATCCATTTATGGGTTGATAGACATTTCAGTTACTTACATCTTTTGGCAATTATGGATATCACACTGCGAACATTGGTGTGCAAATGTCTATTCACCTCCCTGCTTTCAGATCTTCTGGGAATGCATGGAGTAGTAGAATTGCTGGGTCATAGGCCAACTCAATATATTGCTTTCTGAGGAACTGCCAAACCCTCTTCCACAGTGGCTATACCATTTTGCAGCTCACCAGCAGTGAATAAGTACTCCTATTTCTTCACATTCACTTCAACACTTGTAGTTTTCTGCTTGTTTAATAGCAGCTTTTCTAATGGATGTGCAATGATATCTCATTGTGGTTTTCATTTGTATTTCCCTAATATCTAGTGAAGATGAACTTCTTTTCAAGTGCCTTTCAGCTATTTTATTTTCTCTTTGGAGAAATGTTTATTCATGTCTTTTGTGTATTTTATAACTGGGTTGTTTGTCTTTTTATTGTGGAGTTGTAAGATTTCTTTATATATTCTGAATATCAAAACTTTATCATATATATAGTCACCAAATATTTTCTCCCTTGAGCTGTCTTTATACCCTTTTGACAAAGTTCTTTGAAGCACAGAAGTATTCATTCTTAAAGAGTTCCCATTTATATATTTTTTTCTTCCATTACTTGTGCTTTGGGTGTAAGAAACTACCGCTCATCACTAGATTTTAAAGAGGTTTCCCTATATTTTCTCATAGGAGTTTTATGGTACTGGATATTATATTTAGGTCTTTGATCTACTTTGAGTTCATTTTTATATAGGCTGTGAGGTAGGGGTCCTCCTTCATTCCTTTGCATATGGATATCCAGTTCTCCAATGCTGTTTTTTCTTTTTGTCAGAAGAGATCATTCTGTCTTAGTTTAGTGGAATTGAGAGTCATATCAAAAACTAAATGATAAGATCAAATAGATCTAAAGGTTTATTTACGCAGTTTCAATTCAGTTCCATTGATCAATGTCTGTCTCTATGCTAATATTCTGCTGTTTTGACCACTGTTGCTTTATAATTAGCTTTAAAGTCAGGAAATGTGAGTCCTCCCATTTCATTCTTCTTTTTCAAGATGTTTGTGTCTATTCAAGTCTCCTTTCCCGTCCAAATAAATTTGATAGCCAGCTTTTCCATTTCTGCAAAGTAGGTTGTTGGAATTTTGATTGGTATTGTATTGAGTCTATAGATTAATATGGGTAGAATTGACATCTTAATGACGTTTAGCTTTCTTATCCAAGAACACAGCATATTTTCCATTTATATAGGTCTTTGATTCTTTTTTTAGCAATATTTTGTAGTTTTCTGTTACAGTTCCTTTACATCTTGGTTAAGTTTATTCTTAGATACTTGATTCTTTTAGTTGCTTTGGTGAATGGAATCTTTCTTATCCTTAATTACCTCATTTGATAGCTCATTAGTAGTGTGCAGAAATACTATGGACTTACTCATGTTGATCTTCTATCCTGCCACTTTGCTTTATTAGCTCAAGTAGCTTTGTCTTAGTTTTGTTTTGTTTTCTTTGGTTTTCCAAATATAGAAGTCATCTGCAAATAGTAATAAATAAAGTTTTACTTCTTTCTTTTCAATCTGGAAATCTTTTATTTCTTTTTCTTGCTTAATTGTTCTAGCACAATGTTGAATAATAGTGAGCATCCTTGTCTTATTCTAGATCTTAGAGGGAAAGCTTTCATATATGCCCTTTATCTTGTTGAGGAAGTTTCCTACTATTTAGGTTATTGGCAGTGGTATGAACTTATGGTGGCATTTTAGTCTGACTATAGTGCCAGAGTTGTGAAAATATGAGCAACCTACAGAATGTATCATAAGTAAGCTAGTCTTCACCAAAAGCAGGAATTTCCTAAGTACCTGGATCTGCAGAGAAAAATCTAGTAAACCTCTTGGTAAAATCTTTACAAAGAATAGTGTATTGGTTTGGAGCTGTTATGTACCCCACAAAAGGTCATATTCTTTTCATCCATCCCTGTGGGGGCAGACCTGTGGTGGATGGGACCTTTTGGTTCAATTGAGATGTGATCCAGTCCATTTGGGGAAGTTCATAATCCATTTACTGGGGTCCTTCATGAGGATAAGAGAGAGAAATGCCCAAAGAGTTTAGGAGAGAGCCATTGAAACTAGAACCCAAGAGAGTAGGACAAACAGATGTGACAGAGGAACCCTGAATGCCAGCAGCCTTTCCTCAGAGAAGGCATCTCCTTCTTAATGCCTTAATTTGGACATTTTCGTGGCCTTAGAACTGTAGATTTGTAAGCTAATAAATCCCTATTGAAAAAGCTAACCCATTTCTGGTATATTGTATTCCAGCTGCTTTAGCAAACCAAACAAATAATGAATCTTTCCTCAAGGCCATTTAAGCAATTTTGTGTATAAGAGGTCTAAAAAAGAAGTTAAATACTAGGTTGATTTTTGTCTCTTGTTAAGAAAACAAGGATAAGTAGAAAAGAAAGAAGCAGCAAAAAAATGTGTCAATGTCTTCTCAGGAAAGACAGTAAGAAACATTCTTCTCTAAGTCTAAAGATGTCCTGATAAAAATCTGCTAATTTCCAGACACCTGGAGCTCAGAGTAAATATTAGAATGGGAGAGGCTGGTGAGCTGGGGAGGAGAGATGGATGGTCCTGGAAAGGCTGGCAGAGAAATACAACAGAGGTCAGGAGACTAAACACTCAGCATAGCATGAGAAACAGAGACCCCAGGGTCCACGACACACCAACCACCACTGAATTTTAGCATGGAACAATAGTAAAGATTGTGGGTAGTGTCTGCTTTCCACTTGCATCCTGAAGATTTAGTTTTTATTAATTCCTTTGTCCACATGAAAACTTCCTTCTAAAGAATAAAACTTTATTAAGAATTCTTGTGAGCACTAGGATTTGCTGTCTAATTTGTTTTCCTAAGTCACATACTGAATGGGTGATATGAAGTTTGATTTTTTCAAATTTTTTTTTTTTTTTTGCAGTTTTGTTTTCTTGTTTTTTTGGGTTTTTTTGCATGGGCTTAAGCCCCTCAGGAAAAAAGCAAAAGCAACAGACCAACATATTAAAAGGTCTAAACATTATCTACTCTTTTCCTTATTTGGAACATTGCCTAATCACATTTTTATTGATCTGATTTTCTGATCGTTCCGTCTGGTCAGTTCAACATTCAATTTTTATCTAATACAGAGTCTGGTCAAGCATTATGAGTTCCTCTGTCACATTACTATTTTCCTCCTCATTTACTCTGAGCTCTGTTTAAACTTTTTTCCTGGCGGTTTGGGCTTATTCTTACCCTCAGTTAATGTCCTTCTTAGTAATGAAATCTAATCATTAGACATTTCATTCTTCTACTCATTCATGCATCCCACTAATATTAATTTATCATATACTATTCTCAGACATTATACTCAGCAGTTCTTTAAAGTCAATGAACTAAAGGCCTATGAAATGCTAAGATAAACTTTACTACTGCTGTTGTGCAGTCCATATATTCCAGTAAATTCTTATTCCCAAATATGCTTGCCAGCATGGACTCCCACTACTCTGCATACTCACCCATGGTGCTAGTCTGCCAGGACGCACAGCCACTTGAACTCAACACATATTAGAGCTCACTTAGCTGCAGAATTCAGGGATAACATGGTTTCATAAGCAAACCAGAGCCCAGGTCAGTCCTGGTCATTCTTCTATTATTTAAAGCAAAAATTCAAACTAAATGCTACTGGCTAAGGAGAACCACAGACAAGAGGAAAACGGGCCTAGTAGAAGACAAGGGTTGTGGGCAAACTGGAAATTGCATGTGTTATCTAAAGGGCACAATAGCTACTCAACTATGGGCAACTGCTGCCTTATGACATGTGGACCCAGTGTGGCCTATCCCAGTTTTTCAAAAACCCCAATTTACTGTGAAATTTCCCAATTTTTAATGTGCAAGTGCAACAGAACATCTCTACAAGTCAAATACAGTAAGTACAACTGTAGTATTGAGATTTTTGAAGGAAAACTAAAGGAAATTAAACTTCACTTGAATAAGTGACCAAAATAAATTAAAATTTAAAAAACAATTTGCTTTAATATCAAATCATAATAAACAGAAAAATGAAGGTCAATATTTTAATCTAATTTTGCAAAAGTAAGAACATTTTAAAAAGTGAAATCAACTAAAGAAGTTAAAATAATTTCTTTGTCCACAAAAAATGAAAAACTTATATACTTCAAAAAATATTCCTAATAAAAGATAAACACAAAGGTGGGAAGAACACTTCCCAGATGATGAGTAATTCTCATGTAACATAGAAGGGATGTTAATTATGTCTGTCTTTTGAAGTAGCGATTTTACAATATATATGAGAGACCTTAAATAAAATAAAAGCTTTGACCTAATAAGACTTTTATCCTAAGGAGATAATCTGAATATGATTAAAATTCTGTTTCAAGAATGATTATTCTAGCCTATTTATTATGTCGAGAATAAGATTTATTATATTATTTATTACATTATATATTAGAACAAGGTTAAATGTCCAGAGTTAACTAAAGGTTAAATAATCTTAGTCAATTCAGCAACAAAAAAAGACTTTTAAGCTCTTCAAACATGATGTTTGTAATTAATTTTTAAGAATAAGACAAACGCTTGTGATTAACTTTGAATTTTTGAAAAGGCTAGAAAAAATTGACCCATGTTACCTACTTTTTAAATGTTTTTTTAATGGTAAAATATATATACAAAGTGAAGGAAAAAAAAACAATACTTTTCAAAGTACACTTCAGCAAATAGTTCCAGAACAGATCCCAGAATTTGTCAGGGGCTACCATTCCACCATCTCAGATTTTTCCTTCTAGCTAGAAGGAGTAGTAATACAGTGATTCAGCAGTCATACTCATTTGTTAAATATTGTTTTCTCTGTTATATTCCTCCTCCTTTGATTCTTCTCCCAATCTTTTAGTCATTGGTAACATTTTAGAGCATACCCTCCAGAATGTTTCCTGACTGTATATTAGAAAAGTACAAGTACGTGTTTATGTTTTTGCATTTTTCCCTCCTCATTTCTTCCATCTCTCCTTATCTGTTCTCTCTGTGCCCGTCTCTCTCTTGATACATTGAACAATCTATCATGGATATATTTCTGGTTCATTACATAAAGATATCCCTCATTTTTAAATAAGTGTGTAAATTTCTTTGTGTGACAAATGCAACACTGTTATGCAATATTTTAGTGATTAGTTTTTAGGTTGTCTGCAATTTTTCCCTAACTTAACTTACTTTCTTTGCCAGAAAGTTTATGATCAAGTTAAACTTCCATGAATAGTACACCAAAGTTCCTATTATCCCCAATAATACCAGATATTACAGTCTTTTCCAGTTATGCAAATCTCATTATTTTAATTTGTGTTCCCTGACTACTTATAAGTATAAACATCTCTTCAAGTGCTTTGTTATCAGTAACTTTCATCTTACATGCTTTGTCTGTATAGATTCTACGCCCACTTTCACTGGGTGATTTGTTTTTTCACATAAACTCACAGAAACTTTATGTCATCCTAGTTAGGGACATAATGTTTACTTGGCTATGTCTCAGCATTCTCTCAGTTTTTCTGATCTTTTAGCACTGCTGGAGAGAAGTTTTAAATGTTTTATTTAATTAAATCTATCAGTCTTTTCATTTATGTTAATATTATGCCATCATAGATATTTATTACATGAAAAAAATTTCAGACTATTGACTTTCGCTTTTTATCCTCTTGTATGTATTTATATGTATGGAGTATTCATATAAATACATAACTAAGAGTAATAAATATATGTTATAAGAAACATTATAGTGTATGTATATATGCTTTCTTTTGTATATATTCTTTATATGCAATCACTTAAAAGAGCCTATATTACTTTAATATTTTGAAAAACCACAAGAAGTATTGAATTCTTTAGAAGTAAATTGACAATTGTCCAGATTTTGTCATTTTTCATCCCCTTTCATGTCTCGTATTTCCTCTTGCTTATTTTGAATATACAGCTTTTGATCACTTCTTTATTTAACAATCTTTCTTTATAGGAATATCTATAGGTAGAAGAGAGACAATTTCATCTTTTCTGTAGCATAATGCTCTTTGATCTTATTTTAGCATATCAATATTTTCTCTTAAATTGAAAGATTAGTTAAGTTTTTTTTCACAACTCCTAATAAGTAATGCCATACTTTTAGAATTGATGTTAAATTTCATAAAACTTAACCAACTTTTTTAAATAACAAAGTATGACATTTCAGAGAATGCTCCACCGATCAGATTCTGGCTGGGCTTATAGAAAGCCTTGCTGCTCCTCAGCTGTCCCTATGCATTTGGCACAGGCTGCCTTGTAGAATCTGGCCATGCACCTTTATGTCACAACCCTGGGCTTCGTCAGCCCAGCGGAGTCACTGATGTGCCACAACAGGGAGCAATTATTTACTGTATGTAGAAGTGACTACAAATCACATAAATATATCACACTCCAAAGTTTTCAATGATTAGATCCCCAGAATTTCCATAGATCCTCCAATGTCACATCACATAAAGAAGGTACTGATTTCAAAGGGAGCATTGGACTGAAAATTTACTTTTGCAAATTTTATAAGAGCATTTAACTATTGTGAGCACATCGTCAGGTTTACTCCAGCGACCTGGAAGTGGCTGGTGCAAATAAGAGGCCCTGAAATTTAAGCTTCATTAGCATTAAATAAATCCACCTCTGATGAGAACTTAGATAAACCTGAAAAATTACTCTGTCCTTTCCCAGAAGTCAGTCATTTATTTGCTCAATAATTTGGGGTAACCTGAACTTTCTGCAAACCGTTTGAGAAGGGATTGTAGAATAGTGACAAACTGATGCTAGAATTCCTGGTTCAAGGTGGACATCAGAAAAACCACTCAAACTCCTTAATAGATGTAAACAAATGCAAGTCTTATTATAGAGAGATAGAAACTACTTTTTTGATCATTACAGTTTTGTTTCTAGTAGTTAATGAATGCTTACATATTTACATATTTATATATAAATATTCGATTGGCCAATTAAATAATGTTATGTCTAGCAATGAGTTACATATGATCCTTAATAGTTTGTCATAGAAAATATTCATTGATTCATAAACATGATTTTTTTTAACAAAGTAGCAATTTCCAAAATTATATACAGTATCATGTGAATTTTTTAAGAAATTGTTTTTGTTCACAAAGGCAGTATCCTAAAAGGTTTTGATCAGAATTAGCAAAGGCTATCCTTAAGATATGCCATTAGGGTCTAAGTTTTAAAAATTCAAACAATCTATATATCGTTTTTGAAATATATTTTCCAGTTATGAAATCATTTTATTTACCAATAATAAAAAGTGCCCGACATGTAAATCATAAAATAATATATAGTTTTCATACGATAGGAACCCATTTTGGTTCATGTAAGCCTCCTGTTATTTAGGGCTTATTTCTCTATCAGTCATTTGACTCCAGCATCATGTAGTACTTTTGTACGTCTTAATAAGCCTGTGGGTTTCCTACTTTATTTGAGCTGAATCTTTTTATTGCACTTTTACTGAGATGTATTCACATACCATATAATCAACCAAAGTATGCAATCATTGGTTCACAGTATCATCATATAGCTTTGCATTCATCATCACCATTGATTTTTTAACATTTTCATTACTCCAAAAACAAAGAAATAAGAATAAAAAATAAAAATAAAAGTAAAAAAGAGCACCCAAAACATTCCATACCCCCTGTAAACCCCTTATTTATTTATTTATTTTCATCTTTATTTTCTTACTCATCTGTCTGTACATTGGATAGAGGGAGTGTCAGAAGATTTTCACAATCATATAGTCACACTGTACAAGTTGTATAGTTATTTAGCCATCTTCAAGAATCAAGGCTATTGGATTACAGTTCAATGGTTTCAGGCATTTCCCTCTAATTACTCCAATACCTCCCAAACTGAAAAGGGATATCCATGTAATGCACCAGAATAGCATCCAGAACGACCTCTTTACTCTATTTGAAATCTCTCAGTAACTAAAGCTTTTTGTTTCATTTCTCTTCCCCTTTTTGGTCAAGAAGTCCTCCTCTAACCCACGATGCCAGGGCCAGGCTCATCCTCAGAGTCTTGTCCCATGTTGTCAAGGAGAATTTCACCCCACATAGTGGGGAGGGCAATAAGTTTATCTACAGAGTTGGCTAAGTGAGGGAGGCCATATCTGAGCAACAAAAGAAGTTCTCTGGGGCTGACTCTTAGACATAATTATAAGTAGGCTTAGCTTCTCCTTTGCAAGAATAAGTTTCATAAGGGCGGCCCCAAAGTCAAGGGCTCAGCCTATTAAATTGGTAGCCTCCAACGTGTGAGAATATCAGGACTTCCTCAGGTTGGGAAGTTTAATATTTCCACATTTTCCTCCAGTCTCTCAAGAGGACCTTGCAAATGCTTTTGTATCTTCTGCCCACATTACTCTGGGATGTATCAGGACATCACACTAGCCTGTACAAACCAATAAGATATTACTTCTTATTCAAGTTTCCATGTAATAAATGTGTTTGAATAAACTGATCATACAAGTTAAATTTGATAATGTGCTAAAGAAAATATAAATTTTTGACCAAACATCTCTTCCTTTGGTTTTCCACAGAGGTTGAAGTTTTAAAATACAGTCAATATCATCCTTTACCCTGTAATCTGATTTACCTCAGTCTTAACCAGCTCGGTTTCATTCATATCTCTAATCAAAGTCTGACCTTTTTAGCTTTTTTCAGTTGCTTTATTGGGCAATGCTGACTTTCATAGCTGCAGAGATTTAGCTCTGAGTTTCGGGTGAACTTCCAGGCAATGACCGGGTTATACACAAAGATGTTTGAGCTAAATCCTGATGAAATAGATGATGTGGAGCTTGCATGATATATTGTGCAAATTCCTGTGTTTGTAATAAATGATTCATTTCTAGTCTACCAAAAGTATGTGTCAGGTAGAGAAATGAAAATCCTTTTAGACACAGAATAACATATTTCATTAATTATTTGTTTGAACTTGCTCATTTATTCATTTTAATGTAAAGAATACACCAAAACTCTTGGTAAAATAATTTGGCTTTTCTATTTTAAATATAAGGAAAAGCAGTATGCTTTTGAATTTAAACATCAAGTGAATAAAATAATTGGGCTAGTATAGTTCTCTGATTATCTCTCTCTGTTTTATAGTTTATGCTATGCATGATTGTTTAGAAGCCTGATGCTGCTAATCTTTGAGATGGTGTTGCTAAAGTGGCCTGCAGAGTTTTGCAATTCAATTTATTTATCTTTAATATGGTTTTGTGAACTCTTGAGGGTATCAGGTATTTTATGAAAAGATTCTCTTTTGCTACTTGCTTTTATCATTAAATTCTTGTTTCCAACTCATTAGCATATTTTAAAATGAGTTCCTATTTTGTTAAGGGCAAGACTCTGGGGAAAAGACAAAGGGATAAAAGAATCACAACCTGTCCTTTAAAAGTTCACTGCCTGGGGCGAGGTGGGGGAAAGAGGGACTGGAGGAGCTATAATATTTGAAGATAATTAGGAGTATGGTACAATAAGAATAATTTGCAATAGTGCAGTTTAACAATAAACCTTGAGGGTTTTGCTGTTGTCATTGTTGTTGTTTATTTGTTTGTTTGTCTTTACCAGGAGTAAAATATAAATGCTTTAGTGTTCACAGGTGAGAGAGGAGTGAGGGCTATGAGTAACAGGAGTGAGGGCTATGAGTAACACACTTTGTATTCTATAAAATGGTTGAGGGGTAGATCGTGTATAGAAAAGAAACAAGCATCAAATCCCGAAAGACTCAGAAATGAATCTATAACTGAAAAGTTGATGAAGATCAAGTTATTGAAGCTTCAAAAATTTATTTGATCATGTATTAGTTAGCTTTGTTCTCTTTAACTTGTAGGTTACCAAACATTCAATTGAAATGGCAAACTTTGGTTTCTGTGATTAGAATCCAAGGATTTTCAAAATTAAGGCATAGCTGGATTCAGGGGATCAGAGATCTTTTACAGCACTGATTTTCTTTCTGTATCTTGGTTCTGCTTGCCTCTGTGTTTGGCTTCACTGGGACAAGCGTGTTCCAACCTGGTGGAAATGTGGCTACAGAGATTTCAGCCTTATATCATCTGGGTTTCAGTGTATATGCAAACAACACCCCCCATTAATCTGAACAAAAGTCATGATCTTGAATGGAGGCGCATTCCCATCCCTGACCCAGTCTCTATTGAAGGGAATGTATGGATGCCTGAGACCTGGGTCACATACACACCTCTGAAATAGAGACAGAGGTGTTTCTACCTGCAAGGTAGGTGGAGAGAAAGCAGAGATGAGCTACTCCCCAAAAGGAAACATAAAGTGTAATAAAAAAGAAGGTAAAATGGTTTTCAGGTGGTCCAAAAACAGTAGACTTCATTTGACAAAGCAAAATCAACATCCATTGGGGAATATGTGTATGGATATATGACACACACAAAAATTTCAGTTACTTTGTCACATTGTTGATTTTAGCCAAGGAACAACTGTTTTGTTTATTTTCAATGACAGTGGTGGCTTGCTGCTATGTACCCCAGAAAAACTTGTTCGTAAGCAATCCAATCCTATAGGTGTGAACTCTTATAAATAAGACCTTTTGTGAGGTTATGTAAGGTCAGGTGTGGCCCAAATGAATCAGGATGTGTCTTAATCCTATTCCTGAAGACCTTATTGAGAAGGCCAGAGAGAAGTAGAATTCATAGGGAGCATCCAGAAGCTGGAAGTTAATGGAACCTGGGAGAGAATGAAGAAGTGCTGCTTTATGCATTGCCATATAACAGAAAAGCCAAGGACCAAGGTTCACTGGCAGTCAGATCTGGAATGCCACGATGTTTGGAGAAAAAGCACGGCCTTTCTTATACCTCAATTTGGGAGTTTTCCTAGCCTCAAAATCATGAACCAATAAATTCCTGTTGCATGGTGTTTGTTTTAGTAGCCTGGATACTAGAACAATGGCTGAACTATTGAATTACAGAAAAAAAATATGAAATGGAACCCTGCTATTACATTTCAGAAACTTAGCTGTATGAAAGAGTCAAAGGACCTTGTGATTTCCAAATAAGAAGAGACTTACTAGCATCAAAAGACCTTGAGGGAAATACAGACACATCCTGGCCATGTCCTTCATGTGACAGAGGTGTCCCAGATGCTGGCAGTCTGTCTTCAGAGTCCAGGTATCATCCTATTGATGCCTTGAGTTGGGACATTTTCATAGGCCAAGGACTGTAAACTGTAAGTTAATAAATCCCTATTGTAAAATCCAAAAAAAAACCTTGAGCCACATGACTCATTTTGAAATCTAATGCTTGAGGTGAGCATGAAAAGAGTATAAAATGTTTATTGTAGGATAATGCCAAGGTCTTACAGAGTGAAACTTATGATGTTTCCAAATATTTGTGACTCACATAAAACTATATATATATATATATCTGAATCCAAATAACATTTGACCTAAAAAGAAAATATAAATTAAAGAAAAGTGTGAGGAAACTAAAGAATTTCAAATCTAGAATAAGCCTTAGAAATCATCTAGTGTACAAAAACCGGATACCGTAATGTGAATGAATCATCTAGTCCTATAACTCATTGAGGGGAAATTCCGTACCTTGTCACCTGATTCATAGTCCTTTGCCTTTACTATTCTGTTATGCTGCTAAACCAACCACAAATGAGCCCAGTACCATTGGATTTTCCCCTGTGTGACTTGGAAAAAGAATGATTTGGCTTGTGGTTTCAAGGAAGGGTGTAGAATATGGGTCAAACAAGCTGATGTTTTTCACAGTGTATTAAGGATTTGACCTTGGCTACTTTTAGGTAAGCTCTCTGAGTCTCACATTTATCATTTGTGAAATAGTAAAGATAATACCTACACAAAAGTGCTATGAGGCTTGTAAGTTTTGGAGATAGTATGTATGACAAGCCTTGTATTCTCCAAGTTTTGATCAGGCTGGCCTGTTGATCTTATATTGCTCAGGACTAAATATAGGTAGTCTCTCATGCTTTTAGGAATATTGATAAAGAGGTTGCCTTCAGTATTCTATTTTAGATGACTGTTTAGGAAATTTCATTCGGAACTCAAGATATTGAGTCTGAATCCCACATTGACTCTATTTAGTCATCTCTTACATTGTGTTTGATGTAATGTAATTTTATATTACAATGGGGGATTTTATTGGGCAATATAAAAATGGGAGGACAAAGGAATTCTGTCAACCATGTTTTTGTCTCAATTTCCAGAGTGCACATCTAATGTGGCTCATTCTAGGCATTGTGCCATGTGGGAATCTCGTCTTAGGCTTAAAGAAGCTTAATTTACTGTTTTTAATTAATCAAAATGGTTTATATAAATGTATAATTTACCGTATTATTTTTAAATACACATAAAATTAATAGTAATGTACTTTGAAAGGAGATTTTTATTAATTTCAGTAAAATAATAGCTAAAATTACCTGGAGATAAACCATTCCTCGAGTGGAAGCTATTTTAGAATTTTGTCTTGGGCAGTAAAAGTTTAGCATTTAACTGTGGTACTCTCCCTCAGGCTCAAACCACCACCCCGGCGGGTATATAACCCCTAAGAATTAAGGAAATAAGTCAAAACCTCAGAGAGACCTTAAAAGTGTGATGTCCAGGACAAATGGCAGATTTAGCAGTCTGTGGAATGATGAGGTTTCTTCATCAGGTTTTGCAAAAACCACCAATAAAGCACTGGCACCAAGAACATATCAGGGAATGGAGAGAGAGGTGTGGTTTTTTTTGTGGATAGATTATTCTAGGAAGTGCTTCTATAGGAAATACCGCGTGTAAGTTACCAGAAAACAGATCTCAGTCCAGTAATGGGAAGAAGAATTTAATATTCAGAGGTGTCTAAAATTGCCAAGGAGATGGCAAATTCTCACTCACATAACACTATGTGCAAAGATTGATATATTTAAACATGTTCTGCCACTTCCCTAAAATATGAAAAATTCCCTTATCTAGATTATCCCAAGGCAAACATGACAAAGTATAGTTTTGGAAATTCTATTTAGATAAGGTGATATTTGAAATCTTCTGTACTCTGAGATTAAAAGTAATGTCCAATCATAAAATATGAAGCCTTATAAGTTGTATTTTTAAAAAATTATTGATTAGCTTTATGTATGCATGTTCAATAGATTTTAAAATTTATGGTCCTTGTAGACATTTATCCTGATATTGTGTTGAAATTAAAGCAATAGTTATGTTCTAAAATGGAATCAATTGAAATAATTATAAGATTTTAATTGATTTCTTCAATCATTCTTCTGCAGTATTAAATGCATGTCATTATGTGCATCTGTACGGGCTGAGCACATGCATGTGTGCACGTGTGTTTGTTTTGTAGTAAAGCTATTGAACAAATGTGAGAAATTCTCCACAGTTATGATTGGATTTAGAGAAGGAAAATACAATGAACCAAGATTGTACTATATATTTATTTAATTAATTGTACTCGTTCTATGGAAATTCTTTCATTTAAAATAATGGTATAAAAACGGTAACTAATAAATACAATAACAAATAAATTGAGCATTTATTATATGCCTTTTATAAAAATATTCACTCTTATTGCTTGTTTAATTAAGGTTATATCTCTTGTATAACAGAGATAAGTGGTCAGAAGTGGATTTAGAGGAAAATTGTGGTCATAAAACTTCTCGTAAGGGAAACACATTAACAGAAGAGATAAAATTGTTGTTATACTTGAAATGTTTAAAACTGGGTAATTAGTTTAAGCTCTCTGGGCTTCTGTATCCTCATTGATAAAGCAAGTAAGTTTACAAGCAAACCAACAACAAACAATAAAAAACATAGCAAAACAATAACAAAAAATCTCAGAACAAGCAAAAGGGCAAAAAAAAGAAAAAACCCAAAAAACTCACAAAAAAGGTACTATATTTGTTGTGCTTATTCAGTACACACTATGTGTCAACTTGTTTAGTGTTGAGAATTTAGTGGCTTCAAAATTAAGAGAACAAAATAAACAACAATAGAACATATAATTCAGGGAGATTTCCTCTAATGGATTCTATGATTTCTTGATATGTTGACAGTTGATAAAAATAATTTGTTGATACCAGTGTTTTAATTGACATAAGTAAGCACTGATTTGGCAAATAAACTTTCTAGCGCACATTAAATCTATAATTCAACTTGTGCTATATGAGTATTCAAATCATATTAATTTGCATTTTTAAAATATTTACCAAAATTATTTTCATACCTGGAATTGCATGATTATTCTGTGCTCTAATAGAGATTTAATACTACCCTCGATGAATAATGTCTTTCTTTGTGCATGCCCTTTTGAAATGTAACATTGCTGTGGTCCCCATCGTGGGTTGGAATCTATTTCTCTACCTTTTTGGACCTGGGCTAGTTTCAATTCTTCCTTTGGTCAGTAGAATGTGGCAAAGGTGGTACCATGGGAACTGTGTAGCCAAGACCACAAGAAAGCATTTGCTCTCTCCCTCTCAGAACTCCAAGACACCTTCTGGGGAAGATGGTCACACTAGCTTACTTGAGGATGAGAGGTTGTTAGGGATTGAATCATGTCCCCCACAAAAGACATGTGCAAGCACTCATTAGTAATAAGTATCTTCAAATATGTTAATATATAAGGTAAAGCCAAATTGAATGAGGATGGGTCTTAATCCATCCCAATAGGGATCCTTATATAGGGATGACTGAGCAAGATGGGTAGAAACCGGGAGAGACAGATGGCCATGTGACAGAGGCAGAGATTGAGACACCAGAAGAATGCTACAGATTCTGGAGAATAATGGCCTGCAAATTCCTTGATGTTGGACTTTTAGCCTCTGTGAGACAACAAATTCCTGTTGTTTAAGCCAAACTTTTCTGTGGTATTTGTTGTAGCAGCCTGGCAAACAAAGACATAGGCTGTGATGGTTTGGAGCTGTGTGTCACGGGAAGTGTGAACCCACTGTAAGTAGGAACTTATCATGTGGTTGCTTCAGTTAAGGTGTGACTCAGGGAGCATGCCCTTTATTATTATGTTTTCAAAATTTTATGTATTTTTTGAGATATCTTCACACACTATACAATCCATATAATCTATGCAAAATATTCAATCAGTGGCTCACAATGTCATCACATAGTTGCGTATTTATCACCATGAGCATTTATAGAATGTCCACATTACTCCAAAAGATGAAGTTAGAAGAAAAAAAAAAACTCCAAGCATCCTATATGCCTTAACCCTCTCTCTTATTGCAATATACTCAATTTTAAGATTTACAATAGAGGTAGGTTAACTAAGACCATGTAGTATTGACAGATATTAGAATAAAACAAAACATCCAGAAGTAGATCCGTATAAAAATGGGTAACTGACTTCTTTTTGCCAATATTGTTATACAATTATTATCAAAGATCAGGGTTACTGGATTGTAGTCCAACAACTTCAGCTATTTTCTTCTTCAATTCTAAACACTAGACACTAAAAAGAAATATCTGTGTAATGAGTCGGTAGTGAGAGTCATTTGTTCAATTCTAATTTATCAGTTACACCTCCTTCCTCTCATTGAGCTTTCTCTCAATCTTCAGGAATATCTTAATAATGACAATTTAACTTCTTCATGCTGCAAAGGGGTGTTGACTTTTTGAGACACAGGAATGAACATGATTGCTGTTCTTGGAGAGACTGGTACCTCTGGATATTAGGACTTGTTTTTGTTTACTAAAGCAGCTAGAACTCACTATACCAGAAATGGAAAAGTTTTAAAAAGAGAATTTATTAAGTTGCAAGTTTACTGTTCTAAGGCCACAGAAATGTGCAAACTAAGGCATCCAGGGAAAGATACCTTAACTTCAAAGGAAGGGCTGATGATGTTAGGGGTTTCTCTCTCGGCTGGGAAGGCACATGGTGATGTCTGCTAGCTTTGTCTACCGGCTTCTTCAAATGATTTCCCCAGGGGCATTTTCTTTCTTCATCTCCAAAGGTCTCTGGCTGTGTGGGCTCTAATGTTTCTTCCAAAATGGTTCTCTTTTCAAGGGCTCCAGTAAGTAAACCCAACCTTGAATGGGTAGAGACACATCTTCATGGAAACCACCCAATCAAAACTTACCATCCACAATTGGGTGGGTCACATCTCCATGGAAACGATAAAGAACATCCCACTCAGCAATCTTATATGAAGTTTAAAGAACATGGCTTTTCTGGGGTACACAAGTTTCAAACCAGCACAGGATTTATCTGGCCATGGGCTTAATCTGGAAAACTTAAGTTTCTGAGAAATGAAACTTACTAAGAAAAACTTTTATAAAGACTAGATAGAGCCCAGGGCACTCCCTAGGGTTTTCAGGAATACTGTTGTTTGGGGCCTGGCCTACTATGGTAGTTAGAAATATCTGGTAAGAGTTTGTATGAGTAACTTCCAGAATGATCTCTCGACTCTATTTGAAATCTCTTAGCCACTGAAACTTTATTTTGTTCCATATTTTTCCCCTTTTGTTCAAGAAGTCTTTCTCTATCCCACGATGCCTGGGCCAGGCACATCCATGGGAGTCATGCCACACATTGCCAAGAGGACTTATATCCTGGGAGTCATGTGCCACTTAATGGGGAGGGTAGTGAGTTTATTTGCAGATTTGGCTTAAATAGGGAGGCCACATCTGAATAACAAATGAGGCTCTCTGGGGGTGACTCTTGGGCACAGTTGCATGCAAGTCTAGCTTCACCATTACAGAAATAAGTTTCATAAGGGCAAGCCTCAAGATCAAGGGCTTGGCTTATTAAATTGTGAGTCCTTAATGTCTCAGAAAATATCAGAATTTCTCCAAGTGAGGAAGTATAAAAGATTCATATTTTCCCACAGTCCCTCAAGGGAACTTTGCAAATTTTGTTTTTCTGCCCCACATTCTCTGAAATATATCCAGGTTTTACATTAATCTCTACAGAATAATAAGCTCTCGTTCCATGTTCTAGGTTCCATGTAGTTAGGTTGTTCAAATAAACTGTCCATACAGGTTAAATTAGTGTGTTACAGAAAATTAAAAATTTATACCAAAGAGCATCTCTTCCTTTGGCCTCCCACAGAGGTTGAAGTTTTAAAACATGGACAATATTATCCTTTACCCTGTATTCTGATTTACCTTAGTCCTAACCAGGTCAATTGCATACCTATCTCTAATTGCAATCTGGTCTCTTTTTCAGCTTCTTTAACAGTTGCTGCATGGATTAGTACTGACTTTCAGAGCTGCAGAACTCTAATTTTGATTCTCAAGTGTCCCAAAGATATCCAATATTCTAGGGAACTACCAAGTTATACAAAAAGAGCACAGTACCTCAGAATTTAGAAATAGCCATTAAAACTCAGGAATAGATGTGACTATCATAAGAGCTTACAGTCTAGGAAACTTTTCAATGAGACTACTTTGAACATGCAGTACCCCTTAATTATTGATTGCCTGATCTCTGCCCAGTTTCTATCTCTTGATAATCTATACACTTGAATTTATTTCTCAGAGTTTTCTCATTCTATTCAGTTTATATTAGTGATACTGTACATTATTTGTCCATTTTTTATGGCTTATTTCACTCAACATAATGTCCCGAGGTTTCATTCTCAATGTTGCATGTCACAGACTTCAGTCCTTCCTGTAGTTGCTCATTATTCTATCATATATATTTTTACACCATATTTCACCCTTTCTTTCATCAGTGAATGTGCCCTTAGGCCACCACCATCCATTGCAAATCATTAAAAAAGCCACCATAAACACCAGTGTGCAAATGCCTATTCATGTCCTTGCTTTCAGTTCTTTCAAGTCTTTGTATAACAGGGTCGCAGGATCAAAAATATGGAAGGCTTCACAAATTTCCATGCCATCCTTGCTCAGGGGGCATGATAACCTTCTCTGTGTCATTTCAATTTTAATATATGTGTTGTAGAAGCAAGCACTCAGGTTGGGTCTTATCCTATTTCTGGTGTCCTTCATAAGATGGATGAAATTCAGGCAGATGGGAGATTTAGCCATGGCATGCAAGAAGCTGAAATTCATTGGAATCTAAAAGAGAGGAGAGAAGCTGCCATGTGCATTACCACGTGTCAGAGAAGCCAAGGAGCAAGGACAGCTGGCAGCCACACCCAGAACAGCAGTCCTTGTGAAGAAAGCTTCACTTTGTGGCACGCTGATTTGAACTTTCTCTTAATCTCAGACCCAACCCATTGCATGGTGTTTGCTTGAGCAGCCCAGGAAAATTAGACCAGGCCAAGGTGGGGAAAGCAAGATGGGCCAGGCGAGCTTAGCATCCCTCCAGCAAAATGCCACCATGTGAGTGAGTCTAGGCAAAACCAGCAGAGGAACTGCCCAGCCAAGCCACGGAATTGTGAGAAAGAGTACATTGTTGCCCTTTTAAGCCCCTAAAATTTGGAGTTACTTGTTACATAGCAGTAGATAAGTGATAGATTTCCTTAATCTTTGAAGATCATATAATAGGGCAGAAGAAGTTTTAGTAGTTGAAAATAAATCCTGTATTTACTGATTTTTAAAAGGACACAATAAACATTTAACTCTACCAAGAGGTACAACACAAAAATGAAAAAGAGCCTACCCATAAGTCAAGCAGAATGTGAACAGTTTTATTACTTCTTGAAGGTATTAATCTAGTCTGTGTTTTTGAATGAATAAAACATATAGTGAGGTGTACTATTATTTCAGACAATTGTATGGGATATTTACAAAAGAAAAGGAAAGTGAAGGGTGATGGCAATTATCCCATTATTTCAGATACTTAAAAATCTCCTCGAATAGGAAACAGAAGATACCTAGAATGAGTTACGATTCCAATAATCATGTATTTGATTAACTCTCTAACTCTTTGGAAGCTGGGATGTAATTTAGGTTAAGTCAATGGAGTTCAGAAGGGTAGAATTTATGCCCACCCTTTTTGATGATTCTAGGCCTTTATAATTTGCTCTATGACATGTTGATTTCTACATCTACTTATTTTCAATGTATCATAGAAACTTTAAAATATTTAATGACTGTTTTATAGGTGCAGTGACTCTCACGCTTTACTTATTTTTAGAGAATGTTCTCTTCTCATGGATATTAACAGAACATGACTGAATGACTTTCACTTTCAATTTTCCAAATATTTTGAAGGCTGCTTTATTAACCCTCCCACTAGATTCTGAATATCTCTAAAGCCCAAACACAATCTCATTTATCACTCTGTTCCTGGGGCCAACACTTCACAGTTATGCAGGATAAGGCAGTTGTACAATAAATGTTGGCCTGTTAAATGAGCAAAGAGAGAATAGTGGTTAAATCTAAATATTCATAATCCAGCTTCCTCATAGCTGTGTTATTCTGAACCAAAGTGTTGACTCCTCCCATACTGTTCTCCCTAGAACATAAAAATGTTGAAATGCACAGTTTGCTCAGGCAAAGCAACATATATTACATCATTGGCTTGGGAAAAGAAGTTGAGAAAAAAATTATTTTCAAAATAAATGTACTGACTGTTTATCAAAATAGTGGCATACAGATATATTATTGAAGAAGAATCAGAATAGAAAGTAGGAGAAAATTACTTCTAAGCTGTAACATTTACACCGCAGTGGAAAAGTCTCAGAAAAAAGTCTGGAACAGATTAAGGGGAAGTAAAATATTATTCCACCACTGCAGTATTTTCTATGGCCATAATCTCTATCTCAGGATTAGTGAGCTCTTATTTTTCTCTTGCATGGTCCATGTACCTAACTCCTTTATGACCAGGCTGAAAGAGCACAGGAGCATCCTGAATAGAGAGAGAGAGAGAAAAAACTTTCTCATACCATCATCTTACACTGTTCTTTGATTTTGAAAATGATTTCCCCTCTGGATAGTTTTTTCAGTCGTTTTTTACAGCATATTGATTTGCAGAAGCACTTTTGTGGTTTACTTGCAGAAAATGCACTTAGTATTAATAACGCTGCTTATTCTTTGCCTTTTGAAGCCAAAGGAACAAACCATGTCTTCCAGAAATGAAGGCAGAAATATTTTTATATTGAAATAGGCTACATTGTTCCGGTGTATTTATTTTCACTTTGAAGGCTATCATCTTTTAAAATTTGTCACTTAAAATACAATGGTTTGCATAATTAGAAGTTAAAAATAAATAAACAAAAAGAACAAAATAAACATCAGAAAACATTAATAATTGTAACAATGTATATGAAAATAATTTTCAGATGTGCGGGGATGGGTTAAGTGAAAAATGCATTTAAAATAGCTTAAACTGTTGTACTAACTCTATCAATTTTAGACTTTTGTCAAGTATAATGATATAAAAATGCAGAACAGCCAAACTTTAAGATGTGAATGAGTTACACTGTTGAATAATTTTGACATTGGTGAGATTTAACATATTTTATGCAAGAAATCTCAGAGTTGGATATTCGATTACTTATAACGAGTGAATGTATTTTGAATTGTCATTTTCTAGAGTAACTCTTTCCAAAATTCCTCAGTTTGACTCTATTCCTAATCACACAATATGCATTTTTAACCAACCTGGTCACAAAAGAAATCCAAGAGTATAACTACAGCCATCTCTTTCTTTTCCTTTCCTGGGTAATTGTGTTCAATGGATGGAGCAACAGTGGATGGAGAACCATTCAATGGATGGAGCAACAGTGGATGGAGAACCATTCAATGGATGGAGCAACAGTGGATGGAGAACCATTCAATGGATGGAGCAACAGTGGATGGAGAACCATTCAATGGATGGAGCAACAGTGGATGGAGAACCATTCAATGGATGGAGCAACAGTGGTGTCAGCATGGAGAGGTAACAGGGCATGGGGAGTCCACAGCCCCAGCCAAGTAAGAAGGAGGTAGCAGCATGCCTACATTGAAATGGTTCAGAAAAAGAAAAAGTTCTTTGTACCGCACTTGCAACTTTTCTGTAAGTTTGTCATTCTTTCCAAATTTAGAAAAGCAAAGAAGTATAATTACAGAAGTTTGTGCTTGTTTATTGGCAATAAAATAACAAGCTTTCAGATTTAAAAGTTTCAAATTGTTATCTAAATTATAGATTGGATATGCCCAATAAAACTTCTCATCAAAGTGCTTTATTTTTTCCAAAGAAGCCTCCCTATGATATCAAATGTTTATTTGGATTCTGTGAAGATGGCGAAACCACTATTTATCCTGGGTTTTTTATGTATCATTGAACAGTAGGATAGGTAAACAGCTCAAATGAATACTGACTGACAGAAAATTATAAACTATAACTTTCAATATGTAATGAAACCACTTCATACAATTCCGAAGATGAGTTAAGGCTTAAGCTTTCAAAAAAATTAATCTTAAACTTTTAGTTTAGAAATTTATTCCTCATAGTCCATTTTCTCTACCAGTCACTTCAGATTTTCTACGAAGAAATAAAAGTTAGACTATTTCAGAATTTAAGAGATGGTTTAAACTAGACCACTGTCTTCAAGGAGCTGATGGTCTTCGATGAAATGGAATACAGAACTAAATATTGAGTATGGGTTATCTTGACTTGACTTGACTTGAAAATATTGTAGAGACCCAAGCATCATACTTCTATTTCAATATTTGTTTAAGAGCAATTATCCCCATAAGAGAACACAGCTTTACAATCTTTCTAAACATAGAAGCATTTCTCAAGAGTTTGACCACTTTAAACTATGCTTTGGTTATGACATACTTATGGATTTGATCTTTTTCATTTATTTAAAAGGGAGCTACAATGGTTTCTGTGCATAGTGAATGATAGGATGCATGACAACTCATTAGAAAAAATGCTTTTAACTTTATGACTTGTTTAAAAAATTTCAACGTTATAATAAAAAAAAGATGAATTGATATTTGTGTTAAAGCATATAACTGACACCAAGATTTTGAATGGGAGTCATATGTGTGGAATCAGCAGTTTTTAGGTGTTTATTCCCATTTTCTGAAATTCCATACATAGCAAAGATGGTAGATTAGATTATTTTTCAGCAAATACCCACTCCATCTCAATCTACCATGTTATGAGCACATATTTCTCTACCCTAGATATTGGGCTTCGCTATGGGAATTGCTCTGAATTTTGCAATGTTAGTGGATGTCTTGCAGACAAAAGTTTGCAGAATGGTGTGGGGTTGAGCTAACCTTTTTTGTGTTTCTGTTTTTTTGTAATGAAAAGAACATGCCTCAGATAATTACTGGTCTGAGGAGGATGGAAATCTTGTAAAGTAGATCTCGACTCAACTTGAAGCTTAGAGCCAAGAAGAATGAAACGAGTTTAGATTATTGAACCCCAGCCAATTGTGGCACGTACGAGCTAGAAAAAAAATGTGTGCTTTTTCAAACCACTGAGATTTTGTAGTTGCCTGTTACTCATTGTAGCAGGCAAATAATGGTTCCCTAAACATATTTATGTCCTAGCCCTGGAGCCTATGAATAGAAGACATTGTATAGCAAAGGTGATTTAAGGTTTGGAAATGGAATTAAGGTTATTATTCAGATCTTACATTAAGAATATTATTGGGGTTACCCAGCTAAGGGTGAAAAAAGAGTTGGAGGAAGATGTGGCTCTGGTGAGCTAGCAAGATGGCTGCTAGTCAACCTCCTGTTCCTGGCTTTGAAGAGGCAGGAAGATGGCACTGATTCAAAGGCTGGAAGCAGTCTTAAGAAGCTGGGCAAAGCACATGAACAGTTTATCTTCAAGGACCTCTGGAAGGAATGCAGCCTTGCTGAAATGTTGATTTAACCTAGTGAAATCCATTTCATACTTTTATCTCCAGAACTCTAAAATAATAAATTTGTGTTGTTTTAAGTCAGTTAAGTTTGTGGAAATTTTCGCAGCTGCTTTAAGAAATTAATACATTCAGGGATATCTAATGACAGAGCAATTAGTGCACAAAAATGGGACGATGCTTTTAAAAGGTTTTGAGACTACATGGTCAATAAGAAAACAGTTATAGAAGCCTGGAAAAATGGTGAGGAAACTGTTATGGGAGCTAAAAAAATGGAGACCTGGTAACTGTTAGTTGCAATTGATAAGGTATTATAAGAAAGAGAGAAACTAAAGAAAGAATGGCCAGTTTGCAAAGGGAATTGAGGAGAAATATGGAAAGCCCCAAATTCTGAATTTGCAGGATTAGAAAGTGTGAGCTGTTTCTCCTGAAGTCAGTGGTGCACCTCTGCAACAGAGTCTCAGGGAAAAGACCAAGTCCTGAAGCCGGTCAGTGAGACTGGCCTCAAAGTCAACACTCAATCAAGGTTGGGATTGCAACATCTGTGCAAAGAACTTTCAAATTATTAAGGTCATATCCTTGAAGAATCCTTCGATCTGGATAAAAGGGCTATTAAAATGATTAAAGTTGTGGTGCCACAAAAGGCCAACATGGTCAAAACACATGTAGCTAAAAAGAGATAGGCATGTCTTGAAAAACTGGGAATGGGGCTTTTGATAGGCAGTTTTGACTGGAATCAAATAAATAAATAATCACAGAGTTTGTGAGAAAACTCCAAAGTATCTACCCTATGTCCTTTTATTCACTGGACAAAGGACTTTTCTCTGGAGAGGGTAAAATCGAAGGCCTCTGCCTAATTTAGGCACAGTCAGCAATCAATATGCCAGGTTAAAACAGGGTGAAAGGTCCTATATTGTGTAGTAAGACCTGCTGGATGTCTCTCATCAGCTCCCCAAACCCTAAATAGGAAGTATATATAGAATTATGGATTAAGTTAGATAATAGATGGATGGACATAGAGATATAGATGGATAGATAAGGATTATATAGAATATATATACCGGTATATATTCCTAAGCAGAATATTAGAATATTTGGACAGTATAATCTAATCAAAAAGAAAATATCTAAAGATTAAAAATATGGTGCCTCCAAATTAAATGGCATTTCAATCATCCTACAAGGAAGCCTTTATTGGTAATCCACACTCATAGTCCCAGAACTTTTAATCAGTTTTACAGGGGTTCACTCTTAATTATCTCATAGATATGAGGAAACATTCAAAGATTGCCATGTGAAAGGAAAGCTTCTCAAATGAGAGACAGAGAGAAAGATAATATACAGATAAAGCATAGCTTTAGAAACAAGGAATATGCAGAGCAAATAAAACTACCCAAAAATATGTATTTATTTTCCTCAAAAGATAAAGTAAGGTATTCCAGCCATAAAACAAGAAAAGAACGCAATATAAAATAATGAACATGAAGCAAACAAGCAAATGAATAAATAAAAGCAATGAAATATGATAGGGAAAAAGAAAACATAATAGAAGTGTTGATAGGAAATCTCCCAGAAAGTAGAGCAAAAGACACAGTAATATGTTAATAGAAAAAGGTTAGGCACTGACAGAACCAAACCAGTGGCCCAATATCTAAAGAAATAAGTTCCAGAAGGAGAAGTGGAAAAAGGGTGAAGAGTAAATCACTAAGGAAAATTCAAGTAATGCTCCAAATACATAACAGCTGTCTTTAAATTGTCGCCAGAACTAGGCACATCATCTCCACGGCAATAATAGAAACTAGAAGATAAAGGAAACATCTCTTTGAAGTGGGAAAATGGTTTACCACTTAGAAGTCTATTCTCAGCTAAATTATCAATAGATATGAATTTGGAATAAAGATATTTTCTGAACGAACTTGGTCTCGAAAATTTTATCTGCTGTTAACTCCTTTTAAAAGAATTGTAAGGAGATATGCTTCACTGAAATTAAGCTCTTCTAGGAAGAGCATTCAAGTAATCACAATAATATAAGTACAGACTATCGGTATAACCAAAATTTTGATATATTAGGATAAACAAAAGACAGGAAGTGTGTGTATAAATGCTGGGTGAGGACAGAAAAGAGCTAAACTCTTGTGTTTCCTAATGGAAGATAAATAGAGAACTCTTAAATTGAAAACTAAAAAACTAAATATATACATATATTTTCCATAAAGATATGGAGGAAAATGCCAAGTAAATAAAATGTTTAAGTATGCTGGTCAGTAGGAAATGTGGACAGTTGACCAAGGAGGTCAGAAAGTAGTAAGATGGGACCTTTGCCTTTCATTGTGAATGTCATAAATACATTCAATTCTTCATATGTACATGCAAAGCTGTTATAAATGAAATGTAATTATGTTATATAAAAGAAAATATTTTCCTCGCATTTTACAAGCACATAATATCTGCCTCAGTATAAATCTTTTGAGAAGTCTTACTTAATTCATCTTAATTTTGTAATTCTTAAATTCTTAATTCATGCTTTCAAAACATATTTATCAATTGCCTACTGTTGGAAGGCACGTGAGCCTTCTATTTCCAGACAAATATTTTATTTCTGTCTTGATTTATATTCTCCCATATTAAAACTAGCGGCGCCTAAAGCAAATTATAAATTGTCAGAATTTCTCTTAAATAGGTTTTACTATCATTGGTTTTACAGTTCATATTCAGCAACTTGAGTTTAATCTTTATAATAAGAAAGGTAAACAAAAATTTACATTTCAAGCATTTAAGTTTTCCCTTCTTCTAGGCAACAACCAGTGTTATTTTGGATTTTGAGAAAGATGAGCTGCTGGAGATAAGGAATTCCTCATGGCCAGAAGACAATTTGTAATATGGAACTCATTTTTCGTTAAAGGAACAAGTTAAATAGAGTTCAAACAGTTGTATTTTGTATTTTATGCAAGAACAGGAATAAAGGAGTAGGAATACGTCTTTTCTTTAGTGATATAATTAAGATAAAGTTCTTAACCAAGTAAATACAGCAGTGTCACAGGGAGAAAGAGAAAAATTCACAATGGCAAAGAAAACAGAAGTATACCTAAAAGGTGAAGATCACCGATAAATATGAATTTGTGATTGGGCATATCCATCTATAGGCGAACTACATTCCTATAGATTGAGTCTTTCCATGGGATATTAAGGATTTAATGAGATTTGATTAAGATATTCAAGTAGTCAAAGGAGGTCATAATGTACATGGATAGGCCTTAAGTGTCTGAATAAAATACAGGGATTGTGTAGATAAGCAATACAATTGCGCCCCTTAATTTAACAGGCTGCTCCCCAAAAGAGCTTAAAACGTTATAGATTTTATACAGTATTATAATAAAGTTACAATCTCATTGAAATTTTCATTTTATTTCTGCCTTAAAATAAAATAGGTCTGTTACACTTTTTTTTCAAAAGTTATATACCTTTCTTTAAGGACTAAATAGGCAGATAATTGAGCTTTAAATTCTCAGGAATGTTGCACTAAAACTCCACATTTCCCCTCTGTTGCCTGAATATTATTTCTCACCATATCTTAATTCAATAAGTGTTTCAAATTTGTTAAACATATTCAAGCAAATTATCTTATTATTTTCAATTTGTTCACCTTTCTCTAGACCAGGGGTTCCTAAACTTTAGCATGCCTTAGAAACACCTCAGGGCTTGTTAAAACACAAATTGCTGGGAGGCAAACTCAAACTTTTTGATTCAGTAAGTCTGTGGTAGGGCTTGAAAAATTTGCCTTTTAACATGTTCCAGGCAATGCTAATGATGTTGACACATGGACCACAACTACAAATTTTGCTGTTGACTACATATAATCATTTTTGATAATTCAATCTGTCACATATTTTCCATAGAATATATTTTCTTGTTTCAGTTATCATGATACCAGGCTGAGCTTAAGAAATAAGTAAGATGCAGTCTAGTCCTTCAAGGAGTTTGTGTTCTCTTTTCATTCTCTAAACAATTTGCTGTGATGGTAAAACTGCCATTTTGTGTCTTTTCTGCTTAGAGTGTTCAATGTTCCTGATCAAAATTTCCAGCATACAGGTTAACCACCATTAAATTTCTGTGCAATCTGCCTTCCCAGCCCAACCTGTCCCTGCTCTACAGCATACAATCCTTCTCAATGGGTCAGTGTTGACCCATTCCAGTCTCTATGATTTTGTCTGCCGCGGTCCAGCCGCAGCAGAGGGAACGGGCTTGAAGGTGTGGAGGGTCGTCGGCGCGAGAAGAACACCAAGAGACAACTTAGAGAATTTTCCTCTGAGAAGAGTTGCTTAGATTTATTTTTGCTTAACTGATTTTATACCCTTATTCTTGGCAAGGAAACAGGTATCACAGAATCATGGTTGTGTCATGGCTTACGTTTTAGGTAAAGTTACAGGTTCAGGAAAGCAAAGCGAAAGTACACGTTTTGATTTTCTTAGGAACACTTACACAAGATTTTAATAGCAGCAAGGTATTGGCTTAAACCACAGACATTGTGTTTGCAGTTTTCTGAGTTTAGACTTTCTTTTCCTATTATTCTACAGGTGAGGCAATATGTCAAGACCTATTTTAGTCTGGTTAAAGGTTAGCTTGTTTTGATTAAAAGGTTACATTGTTTACTTAGATTTTTTATTGTTTTATAGCAATGGACCGGTGCCGTGGTGGGGAGTAAATTTCTAGGATGGCTCAATGCAGGGTTTTTTAATTGTAAGTGTTTACTTTCTATGGGGTACTTTTCTGTGACTTGTTCTAAAAGCACTTCTGCCTGCTGTATCTGCAGCATGACTTGTTTAATGGGGGCGTCCCAACCTAATTTTTTCCAAACAATCATTAACAAGGTTTTGCAATTTGTACAATTTGTATCATTTTTTCCAATTCTTTTGCTTTCTGATTCGTTTTGATATAATGCTTGGAGCACAACCAGCAACAAGAAACACACAATTAGTGTCGTTAATCCCAGTATTTTTCTATTACACCATTTTATGCCTCGTCCTCTTTTGGGGCGTTGAAGGCCTTGCCACCGCCCTTCCTTCCAGGGAACCGTGTCAAACCGGGGAGGAAAAAGAGGACGCGGCATTTGTCCTTGATGTTTCACAGCCTGAAATTGTATTTTAAATTTGTTTTTTTCATTTTCATTTTAAAATCTTCTGATATAACTACGTTATTTTCTATTTAGAAAAGGACTACCATAACAAGACAAACATTGCTTATGTTTTATTGGGCTCAAAAGAAAGTTTACTTGAGTTCTTCACATGACATAAAATCGTTTTCTAAGAGTAGAATAATTCCTTTTACAAAATGGAAATCAGCAACAGCAATAACAACACAACAGAACATAAATAGAGTTAGCATTCAGTCTTCATTAATATGATTGACCACTTTATAATCAGATGTTTTTTACTCTACCTTTAACAATATTTTAAATGATTTTTTATGGTTTTACTATTGGGCTGGGACTGTGCCTTAATCAGCTTTGTATCTCCAGCATCTGTTATAATGCTTGGTACATACAGATGTTTGAACTGATATTAATGAATGAATAAATGACCCAATCATTTCAATTCATTGTGTTTTCTGTGTAGTGAAATTCCTTGCATATAGAACAAGTATATAGAGCTGCTGGGCTCTCAGCGTTCAAGGACAGATGGAAGATAATTGCAAAATTTTCCTTAATTTAATCCTTGCAGGAACATAAACAGAGAGATGAATCAATATGCCTATATCATATGAAAAATTTGATGCCTATATCATATGAAAAACACCACATTTTTATATTGGTGTCTTCTAACCAGCCATTGTTTATAATTTCTATGTCATGAATAAATCAATGAAAGTAAAGTTAGCAACTTCATATTTAAGCAGCACTTGCATGAAATTCTTTTACCATGATTCTACTTAAATTGGCAGCTCATTTTGACATTCAAATCAATTGTAAAAACTACATCCAACTTTGATTAACAATTATCACCATTAATAAAATATTTTTTAAATTTTATTTGATAAAGACTATCCTAGCAGTAAAGTTGATATAAAATCTATGAATAATAAAATTCAGTATATAGATTTGCGTGGTTAATTTCATATCATTGTTTGGTCCCGTCAAGAACTGTGAAAAGCCTGAAATTCTGCTTGAAAGCTACCACGTAGCTTATCACAGTTTCATGGATGCCCGTAGAAGACACAAAAGATGGGTCAGAAACAAAAAAATATATGCTAGCACAGCAAGCAACATGAGCATCAACATATTCACACTAGTTCCCTTGTTTCCAAGTCACACAGGTGTTAAAAGAATCAGCTCAGATGGATGGCAGCACACTCAGTGGGTTGCTTTACAGGAGGGAAATCTTGACCTTATGGAACCCAAATCTTATAATGGGCAGTAAGCTTGCCTGATCTTTGTTCCAGAAGGATACATATTTATCTTCCAATTCTAACTATACAAACATTTTTTAAAAAGATAGTTAGAACAAAGCTAGTCAATGCTTCTGTTTGCAGGAGTTGAAAAAATATGATAGATCCAAGAAGAATTGTTTCCTAAACAGGTCCTCTTTTGAAGAAGTAATGAAAAAAAAAAAAAACCTAATGGGAAACCAAATCCCAATTCTGCTAATAGTTAACTTAACAATTGGTGTGACCTTGGGTTCAACCACCTAACCGTTGTGAATCATTGTTTTCTCCTTGTTAAATAGTGATAAATCTACCAGTCATGTATTTTGTAGGGTACTTCTGAAGAACAAATAGGAAGAAACTGTACACAATGGAATTAATTATAATTGGATAATAAATATTAATGGTAAATTTCTTTTTGTAATAGAATAATTTCAGTTAATAACCAGTTTATGAAGGATATATTTTCCAAAACCATTTTATGATAATACATACACATGTTTTCACTCATACTTGCATTCCTTTTGGTAGGTAGTGCAGTTTATGATGAAAGTAGAATAAATTTTGAAATAAAAATGATAAAAATTAAAATCTTTATAAAGCCATGTAGTGCTGATGTACCCTTATGTGGATTTAGTCTGTCTTTCTGAGTGTCATTTGGAAAATGTGGTTAATAAAATCTATTTGACACAGACCATAAGGGTAAGAAATAACAGAATATAGACACATCAAAGGTCCTTACTGAATGGTAACAATTATTAAGTATTGTATGTTTTGTACAACCTGATACTGAACTCAGAAGATTTCATTATGATATTAAAGAGTAGACAGTATAACATCATGTAATAAACAAGATTAGGTCAAGCAGTTGCAGGAAAATATTACCACATAATTTCAATTTGACATTGCAATATATTATAGAGTCTAAACATTATAACACCAAAGTGTAAAATGTCATATTGAAATTAATTATCTTACATTGTTGTTGAATAACTTATATTGTTGAAAATAACTGAAATGTAAAAGAGTGAAAGAATATTAATTTCAATATGACATTTAGCTTTCACACAAGATGGTGCAGGAAAGGGCTGCAGGCCAACTCAAACTGGTCTTGTAGGCAGGGAAGGAGAAGAGTGATGATGTAAGCCTAGAATTGGCTCCAAATAAGTAGAAACAAGTTTAAATAAGTAATGGCCAAGGTCTTTGAAATGTAAAGTGTAATCAAAAGGAGGAAACTTCCGCAGGAAGTTTGAATTAGTTAGACTATCCGGATAGGCTGTACCCTTTGGAATACCCAATCAGCAGAAAAACAGGGGAGGGACCAGCGGGTTAGGCTTAGGAGATAAATATCACTGCTTTCGGTTGCTCAGTGGGCCAGTTACCGTTTTTTGGCTAGGCAACTGTTCTTACAAGACCATGAATAAATGATTTTTTTTTCCCACAATCGAGTGAGCATTTATTCACTTTCAGGTATGGCGTTCTTTCTAACAACAATGTAGTTATTTACATAATCCATATAATTATTTCAATTCTCCACTTTTTCTTTCATTTTGACATGAATATGAGGTGTGGGTTTTGCTTGAACTTATTCAATCATCAAATATTTATTGACTTCTTATTGTGGGCTAGGTATTGTGTTATGTGGTAGAACAAAATGGCAAGCAAAAATATATAGCATTTCTGCTTTCATGACTCAAAAATCTAGGTAAGAACCAATAGTTATCCAAAGAATTGCACAAATAAAGGTAAAATTGACCCACATGATGAGCTATATAAAGGAGAACTACATGGTGAAATGAAATCCCTTGACATAAGCAGCTAAGCCAGGAAAGAATTCTCAGAGGTGGTGAGTTGAAGAGAGGACAGGATCTGAGCTAAGGAATCATATACAAAGGGTCCTGAGAAAAAGAAATTGTTGGTATATACATTTGGCATAGAAGAAGTAGCTAAAACTTTTGTGTTATACATATAAATCCAATGAGATTAACATTTTCCATCTTAAGTCCTATAGGAAAGAGGCAGTAAGTGATAATTTTGATGATAAAAATTTGAGGTTACAATCTGATGTTAAGCTAGAGTTGGAGGCTATAACTGGTATCATTCTGAAAAGTGACTACAACACAAGCATGGGAACTACCTCAAGTTAGGAAGGTTGAATGGCTCATCTCTCTGAGGTATTTCTTTTATGCTGTCTATGTAGGGCAAAGAGAATCTGAAGTGTACAGTGATGTCTAATGAAAAATAATGATGCATAGCAAACTATCTCCAACATTCAGTGGTTTAGGGTGATAAGTACTCCTTTAGCTTAAGTATGCAGGTTAGCTAGGTGCTTCCTCTGGTCTCAACTGGATTCACTCATGGGTCTGTGGTCAGCAGTGCATCTGCTAGAAATCTCTGTTGATATTGCCTGGGCTCTTTCACATGCCAGTTTACTGGTCTAGAATAGCTTCACTTGGGACAACCAAGGTGATTGGATTCTGCACTGCTTACCTCATCTACCAGCAAACTTGGCAGAGGAATAAGAGAGGAAGTGAGAACACACAACTGCTTTGCTAAATCTTCACCTGTTGCAAATGTGCTATTTCTCCATTGGTTAAAGCATGTTACCTGGATATATCTAGAATCAGTGTAAAAGGCTGTTATCACAGAGGATTGTAGGAAGATGGTAGATAGGGAGTTCCAGGACCCAGTCCTTCCACTGAAACAACTATTAAATAAGCAGGATCTGTGATAGATTACTAAACATGTTTTTTTATTTGAATTCCAGCCACTGGAGTCCAAGCTCTGATGGAAGCTATTGTTTCCACTCACTCACACAAGAGTGGTAGCAGCAGTAATTATTTCAAACTTTCCTGGACAGGGGTGGAAAGTGGAGATTTATAGATGGAGCACTTCCTCAGGGCTGTAGCAGACAGTTAGTTGAAGGGCTGCATTTGCTGGACAAGCCAGGAGAGCTTTGGAGATCCATTAAAGGAGCTCTAGGTGCCCTTCTTGATTCCCTTACCAGGGACCAGTCTGTGCCCCCTTCATGGGTCTCTGGCCCTCTTCCAGCTAGGAAAGACTGACTAGGGAAAGTATTATTTGGTGTATCCCTCCTCCCAGAATTTGCCATTTAGGCAAAAGCAGCTTGAGACAATGAGAAGAGTGTAAAAAACTATAGAGTTGGATGGAATGACACAAAGGCTTGCCAGCTTCAAGCCCTAGAGTGGGAGGTCTGTCTACTGGGAAACAGAGGAGACAGCCTAACTTCTGTGAATAAGAAAACACTTGTTAGTTGTTAAACAACTAACAACAAAAGCCCAGGAAAAGATGAAATTCCAGAAAGACAGGGAAAATCTGCACAGTGCATTCGCCATGGGCAGACCTTCCTCATAGGAGGGTTGAAGCTCAAGAAAATCTCCGTCATCATCAGCTGTTAAAAATCAAGAAGCAGACATCTCAGGGAGTAAATCCCAGAGTTTTAAGATTTTAAAGCATACAGTGTGCAACAAAAAAAAAAAAAACAAAGAAGCCGGAAATGATGGCCCATAAAAAAGAAGAGGATAAAAATCCAAAAAACAACAAAAAGAATGTGTATATACAGAACAAAGACTTTAAAAATATCATCTTAAAAATGCTTAAGGAAATGCAGGAAGATAAAGAGAAAAAACTAAAAGAAATCATGAAACCAATGAATGAGCAATGTGACAATCTTAGTAGAGGTATAGAATAATTTAAAAAGAACCAAACTAAACTACCAGAGTTGAAGACCAAGTAACTGCAAGAAAAAATGCTTAGGAGGGTTTTAAGAGCAGATTGAAGCTGGCTGAAGATAGAATCAGTGAACTTGAAGACAAGACAATTGAAATGAGTTAGGCTAGGGAGCACAAAGGAAAAAAAATATTAAAACTGAAAAGAGCTCAAGAAACCTCTTGGACACCAACAAGTTCGCCAATAAATGCATTATGGGACTCCCAAATGCAAAAGGAAAAGACAAAGGGGCAGAAGGAATATTCAAGGAAATAATGAACAGAATTTCCTAAACTTAGCAAAAGACATGAACATATACATTCAAGAAGCCCAGAGAACAAGAAACAGGATAAATATGAGGTAAAATACACCTGATCATATATTAATTATGATATCAAATGCAAAGGACAAGAAGAGAGTTCTGAAACTGCAAGAGAAAAGCAATGTGTTTTGCACAAGGGAGTCCAAATTAGATTGAGTGTCTATTTGTCATCAGAAACCATAGAGGCAAGAAGGTAGTGCATCGAAGTACCTAAAGTGCTGAAAGGAAACAACAGCCAGTCAAGAATTTTTTATCTGGTGAGACTTTCATTCAAAAGTGAGGGAGAGATTAAGACACTGTCTGATAAACGAAAGCTGAAGTAGTCCATCACCACTACAACTTTTCTGTAAGCAGTGCTAAAGAGAATTCTTCCAACTGAAAGGAACATACACTAGACAGTATTTAAAGGGGAATAAAGAAATAAAATCTTGTGATAAAAGTAACCATTTGGGTAATTATAAATTGCCAATATTATTGGAGTAGGTATGTAACTCCACTTCTTACTTCCTCCAGGTGCTAAAATTCAAATGCAAAAATGTAATGATAAATCTATGGTTTTTGTGATATAGTATATGAAGATCTAAGTGGTAACAAAAACAAAAGGTGGTGACACATGAGGGTATAGGAAAAGTATATGTGCATGAAGTTGAAATTAAATTCATTTCAAACCAAATACGAGTGTTATGCATTTAGAATGGTAAATTTTCATCCCATTGTAACCACAAGGAAAGCAGATGAAAAATTATATCCAGATAGAAATGAGAAGTCACTCAATATGGTACAACACACACACACACACAAACAAATAAATATAAAAGTAGACATTAATAGAAGTGAGGGAAAAAAAGGTATATGACTCAGAAAGGCTAAATAGTAAAATGTTAGAAGAAAGTCCTGTATTATCAGTAGTGACTTTAAATATAAATGGATCAAACTCTCCATGCACAAAACAGAGATGGGCACAATGGATAAAAAAAAAAAAAAAAACATGACTCAACTATTTGACATTTGTAAGAGACTCACTGTAAAGACAAAGATGTGAGGAGGGTGAGGGTGACAGGATGAAAAATATATATACCATGGAAGTAGTAATCAAAAGAGAATTGGAGTCATTCTGCTAATATCAGATAAAATAGACTTTGAGTCAAAAGTGTTACAACGGGCAAAGAGGGTAATTTATATATTGATTAAGGAAGCAACTCAAGATGATGTAACGATTATAAATATATGTTCACCTAATGGCAGAGTCCCAAATTATGTGAAACAAATACTGACAGATTTAAAGGAAGAATTTGATTGTGCAACATGAATAGTAGGAGATATTAATATACCACTCTCAATAATGGATAGAACATCTACTTAGAAGATCAATATGGAAATTCAAGACTTGAATGATCCTCTAAACCAACTAGACCAACAAAAACAGAATACACATTCTTCTCAAATGCACAGGAATCATTTTCCAGGATAGACTATTTGTTATATCACACAACCAACACTTGATACATTAAAAAAATATTGAAATTATGCAATGTGTATTTTCAAGCTGCAATGGCAAGAAGGTAGAATCTGATAACAGAGGTAGAAATGGAAAAGTCACAAATATGTGGAAATTAGCCAGCATAGTCTAAAACAATCAGTAGATTAAAGAGGAAATCAGAAAAAACTTAGGAAATATCTTGAGGCAAATAAAAATTAAAATTAAAATACTAATATTTACGGGATGGTTGGAAGGCAGTGCTGACAGGGAAATTTATAGCTCTAAATACTTATATTAAAAAAGAAGAATGACTTCAAATCAGAGACTTAACCTCCTCAAAAATGCAAAAACTAGAAAAAAAGAACAAACTAAATATAAAGTAAATATAAGGAAGAGAATAAAGATTTTTGCAGTGATAAATGAAATAGAAAACAAAAATAATAGAATCAACAAAAACAAAAGTTGGTTCTTTGAAAGGTTCAATAAAATGAGCAAAGTTTTTGTGAGACTGACCAACAAAAAAGGAGAGAGAATACAAATAATGAAAATTAGAAATGAAAAGGGGGACATTTCTACCGACATTATTGAAATTTTAAAAGGATACTATGAACAATTGCATGTCGATAAATTAGATAACCTAGATGAAACAGACAAATTTTTAGAAACACATGAACTACCTACATTGACTCAAGGAGAAATAGAAGATATCAATAAATCAATTACTAGTAAAGAGATTGAATCAGTAGTCAAAGACCTCCCAACAAAGAAAAGTCCAGAACCAGATAGCCTCACAGAGAATTATACCAATTATTCCCAGAAGACTTAATTCCAGTTCTTCTCAAACACTTCAAAAAATTGAAGAAAGGGATCACATTGTAATTCATTCTATGGGGCCAACATCACCCTCATACCAAATCCAGATAAAGGTACCACAAGAAAAGAAAACTACAAACCAATATTTCTTATGAATACAGAGGCAAAAAATCCTTAACAAAATAGTAGCAAACTAAATCCAAGAGCACATTAAAAGGACTACATACTATAAAAAGTGAGATTTATCCCTAGAATGCAAGGTTGGGTCAACATAAGATCAATTAGTGTAATACACCACATTAACAGAATGAAGGAAAAAGAATACATGATCATCACAATTGATACAGAAAAGGCAATTAACAAAATACAGCAAGATTTCTTAATAAAAACCACTAAGAACACTAGGAATAGAAGGAACTTTCCTCAACATGATAAAGGATATACCTGAAAATCCCACAGGTAACAGCCTACTTAATGGTGAAAGCCTAAACGCTTTCCCTCTGAAATCAGGAATAAGAAAAGTATGACCACATTATCCCTACTACTCAACATTGTACTAGAAGTTCTTGCCAGAATATTTAGGCAAGAAAAAGGAATAAAAGGCATTCAGACTGTAAAGGAAGAAGGTTTTACTTCTTGTCTTATTTGTACATGATATGTTATTATCAGAAAATCCTGAAAAATGCACAACAAAGCTCCTAGAACTAATAAATAAATTCAGAAAAATACATAATAAATCTCCTAGAGCTAATAAATTAATTCAGAAAAAATGGTTCGCTACAAGGTCAACATAAAAAAATCAGTGGTGTTTCTATATACAAGCAGCAATGAGTAGAAGAAATCAAGAAGAGAATTATATCCACAATAGCAACTAAAAGAATCAAATATCTAGAAATAAATCTAAGCAAGGATGAAAAGGATATGTACATACAAATCTACAAAATGCAGCCAAAAGAAATCAAAGAAGACCTAAAGATATGGAAAGACATTCTGTTTTCATATATCAGAAGACTAAATATCATTAAAGTGTTAATATTAACCAGAGAAATTAATAGATTAATTGAATCTCAATTCCAATTCCAATAACCTTTTCTGAAGAAATGGAAAAGTCAATCATCAAATATGATGGGCCCTGAGTAGGTAAAGCCATCTTGAAAAAGAAGAACGAAGTTGGAGGACTCACACTTCCCACTTCTAAAACTTACTGCAAAGCTACAATAATCAAAACCATATGGTTCTGGCACAAGAACAGATATATAGACCAATGGAATTGAATTGTGGGTTCAGAAATCCTTACATTTATGACCAACTGATTTTTGACAAGGGGGCAAAGACCATTTAATTTGGAAAGAATGGTTCTTCAACCAATGGTGCTGTGGAAACAGGATTCCCATTTGCAAAAACAAAGGAGGAGGACCTCCACCTCATGTCATACAAAACCCAACTCAAAATGGATCAAAGACCTAAGTATGAGAAGCAAAACTATCAAATTCTTAGAAGAAAACCTGGGGTTGTATCTTCGGGACCTTGTGTTAGGCAATGATTTCTTAGACCTTACACACAAAGCACAAATAAACCAGAAAAAAATAGATAAATGGACCTCATCAAAATAAAAAACATTTGTGCCTGAAATGTCCTTTTCTTGAATTTAAAATGACAACCTATTCAATGGGGAAAATCATTTGGAAACTACATTTCCAATAAAGGTTTAATACCCAGAATATACAAAGAAATCCTTTGACTTAACAACAAAAAGGCAAAAACCCAATAAAAAAATAGGCAAGAGACTTGAATGGACATCTTTACAAAGAAGATATACAGATGGCCAGAAAGTACATGAAAACATGCTCAACATCATTAGCCATCATGGAAATGCAAATCAAGACCACAATGAAATTCCATGTCACGCTCATTAGAACAGTTGCTATTAAAAAATGGAAAATAATAAGTGTTGAATAGGATGCAGAGAAACAGAACACTCATTCATTACTGGTGGCAATGTAAAATGATGGAGCTACAGAACACTCATTCATTGCTGGTGACAATGTAAAATGATGGAGCCACTGATGAAGACAGTTTGGCAGTTCCTCACAAAGTTAACTATAGAACTACCATAGGACCTAGCAATCCCACCACTCCGTATGTCCCTGAAAGAATCAAAAGTAGGGAATAGAACAGAAATTTGCACATAACAGCATTATTCAAAATTTCCATGAGATGGGAGCAACCCAAATGTCCATCAACTGATGAATGGATAAATGCAATGTAGTATACACATCCAAAATATTATTCAGTCATAAAAAGGAATGAAGTCCTGATACTGTAGCAATACAGATGATACTGAAGACATCATGTTGAGTGAGATAAGCCACACACAGCAGGACAGCTACTGTATGATCACTCTGATTTGTGAAAATCAGAATAAGCAAACTCATAAGAGTCAGAATCTAGATTATTGGTTATCAGGGGATAGGGTGGCAAAAGGGAATATAAGTTAAGGCAAAAATTATACAAGTTTCTTATTTGGTATGATGGAAACATTTTGGTCTTGGGTGGTGGTGATGGTAGTTCAACATCGTGAACGTGATTAACAGCACTGAATTATATAATTGAATATGTCTAAAAGGGGAAACATTAGATTATATATGGTAACAGAATAAAACGTTAAAAAAAATCCATGGAGCTACACTACACAGTGAACCCATGGACTCTTAGTTAATCGTACAATTATAAGTATGTGCTATTACTAATTATAACAAATGTTTCACACCAATGTAAGGGGTTGGTTGTGGGGTGATGTATGGGATTTTCTTATTCTATGCACGATTGTTCTACAAAGCCACAACTTCTCTAATAAAGAAAAAAAGTAAACTATTAGCTTTTCAAAAAAAATAAAAATAAAAAGGCCTTCATCAACAGGTAAGTATAGAGAGGTTTGAAAATTGAGGTCTTTCAGTTATTAACCACAAATAGCATCTGTAGGAGCAACAAAATATTTAGAAAAGTAGAAAATAATTGAGGACTAAGTTGACTCACTTTTGTTTAAGAAAATTTAATTGTACATGCTTTTCATTTGTGTTTAAGATAAAACATGACTGTTACACAGTTTTTCCCTTTTTTGATTTCTCTAAAGTAGGCTGTCTCAATTTAATATTTCTTTTGACACTTCACATTTACAAAATTTACATTCTTTACATTTCAGGAAATGTTTGAAGCTTAACACACGTGCAGAAAAGTACTCAAAGCATAAGTTGATGTTTTACTTCTCATAAACTGAGCACCCCTGGATGAGCACTGGCCATACCAAGAAATTGAGTATTGTCACAATCTCAGGGACCACCCACCCACTCCCAAGGACTACTTTTCCTTCTCCAAAGATAGACTTTTGTCTGATTTGTATCACTGTCAAAGGCTTTGCCTTTTTGACCTTTATATAAATAGAATTACATACTATGATTTTTTTATTCAACCTAATGATTGTGAGGTTAGTTCATGCTGTATATGGCTGCATTTTATTCATTTGAGTTGCTGGATGTGGGTCAAGTAGCTACATGTCATGTTGTAGGAACATAGGTTCAGGTACAATAGAGACTTTCAGCAAATGACTGCTTTATTCTTACACAGCACAAATGGCCCAAAAGAGCAGGAGACCTTATGATAGGCAATGATTTCTTAGACTTTACACAGAAAGCACAAGCAAAAACAGAAAAAAATGTCATTGTCCTGAACGTAAAATGACAGCCTATTCAATGGGAGAAAATATTTGGAAACTACACTTCCAATAAAGGTTTAACACCTAGAATATGCAAAGAAATCCTATAACTTAACCACAAAAAGGCAATAGACAAGACTTGAATGGACTTCTTTCCAAAGAAGGTATATGAATGGCCAGAAAGCACATGAAAACATGCTGGACATCATTAGCCATCATGTGAGAGAACCACAGCACTGTGGGCTCCACTTCCTGCTGGGGAGAGACAATTCTGTGCCGCCAAGAGTGGGGTATGTGTATGACCCAGGGAGACGAGGTCTTGTCAATGAGTGTTCCTGGCATGGTGAGAATCTAGGGCTGCTTGTTCCAAGATCTGAGGTTCAAGGTATGGTTGGGCATTTTCATTAGAGGTAACATCTCCTCAAGGTTGTGGAATCAAACAGACTGAAACATCGTTGCACAATAGAAAAGGAGGCAGGGATGGAGGGTAGATGAGGGCTAGGAGATGGCCCCTGAATGTGTCTTAACTACCCCAGTACTGGATAGAATTCTTTATATGAAAACACTACAATCTATTTATTATTGGTGAAAATTTAGTTATTTCTGTTTTTTTTTACTATTATAAAATGGTGCTTTATCAGTAATCCTGTACATGTCTTCTGGTGTACATATGCATGGATATAAACCTAAGAGTATATACTTAAGAGCATTGGGTTTATACTGACAAGTATATTCCTAGGAGACTCTGGGGATATACCTAAAAATATATACCTGAGGTTATTCAGTGAATACAAAAGTATTTGATTCTGCTTTAGTAGATACTGCCTTTTAAAAATTTTATAACATATTTATTTACTGCCAGAAATTTCCTTCCAAGCACAATTTTAGAAGCAGAATCTAATTTCCATTGTTATTTCTTTTTTTTTTTGAACCATAAATTCCTTGGAATTATATTACTTAATTTCCTAACATTTGGTGCTTTTTCTGATTGTTCTCATTTATTGACTGCTACTTTAATACTGTATCAGAAAACAGATCTGAATTATTTTAATATTATGAAGTTTGCTGAGATACTTTATTTTGAGTTTATTAGTAATATTTTTAATTCATGTGTACTGAAAAATAATGTATATGCTGCCATTCTTGAATACAATGTTCTATATGTGTCAATGAAGCCACATATTTAATCATATCGCTCAGATATTGTTTCTTTCCTTTTCCTGACTTTTATCTGAAATTTCTACCAATTACTGAGAGAAGAGTATTAAAACCTCTTATAATTTTGGTATGTTTTTCTTATTACAATTCAGTTTATGTTACTGTCTGTTTTCTATTTTTTAAGCCATACTTTTAGTTGAATATTAATTTAGGTTTATCTTCCTGGTTTATTGACACTTTTATCATTAAGTGATATTCCTCTTTTACTCATCTCATACTTGTTGGCCAAAGTTCTACTTTGTCATTAGTGTAACTATATCCCCATGCGCATTTTGTTAGTGACATGATATATATTCATGCATACTTCTGCTTTAAAATGTAATTTCTATATATTTAAAATGTGTCGAATGTAAGCAGCAAATTTAAAAATTCCAAATGGATAATCTCAGTATTTAATTGGATTATTTATCATAAACAGCTTGATCTGAAGTACAATTAACATACCAAAAAACTATCCAGTTTAAGAGCAGAGGATAGTGAGTTTTAGGAAATTTGTGTAATTGTGCAACCATCACCACAATCCAGTTTTAGACTTCTAGCACCCCGAATAGTTACTTTGTACTCTCATAGGCGACCACTGATTCAGTTTTTGTCTGTGTAGTTTTGCCTTTTCTATGAATATCATGTAAATGGGATCATACAATACATAGTATTCTGTTTCTGCTTCTTTCACTTAACATGTTTTTGAGGTTTGTCCAGGTTATACATCAATACTTCGTTCCTCTTTATTATTGCATAGTATTCCACTGTAAGCATATATTGCATTTCCTTTATTCATTCATTGATGGTCCTTTGCATTGTTTCCAATTTTTGTCTGTTGTGAATAATGCTACGCCGTACATTTTCATTTAAGACATTGTGTGGCCGTCTATATTTATCTTTTCTAGCTAGGTACCTAGGAATTGGATCATGAGCTCATAAAGAGAATCTATGTTTAAATTTTAAGGCACTGACAAATTATTTTCCAAAGTGATTGTACTGTATTACCTTTCCAGAAGCAATTTAGATGCCTTTCAGCTTTACCACTGCATTACTGACATTTGGTATTCTCAGACTTTTTAATTTTAGTCCATCCTGATAGATGTGTGGTGACATCTCGTGATTTTACTTTACATTTCCCTCAGTGATTTTAAGAATCTTTTCATTTGCCTTTTTTGGGCCAATTTTATACATAATTTGGTAAGTTATATATTTATTTGATACAATGTCATAAAATGACATAAAGTAATTGCAATCCATTTATATTTAATAAAATTGATTAACATTTGGGTTTTCTGTGTTTTTTTTTTTTTTTTTCCTTTGGCATCGAACCTGGGTTTCTGGAGTGGCAAGTGAAAACTTTGCCACTGAGCCACTGTGCCACTGTTGCACCACCCTAACATTTGAGTTTTATCTATCATACTATTGTTTGTTTTCTGTATGACCTATCTATTCTATGTCTTCTTTTCTCTCACTTTGTGAAGTCTTTTTTATTAGTGAAGTTTTTAAAAAAACTATCTTATTTTGCTCTCACTGATTTTATTACTTTTATATATTTTTGCTATTCTTCTTGTTATTATAGTAAAGAATATGAGATGCATCTTTGATTTTTTAGTGTCTAATGTAAATTGGCACTTTTATCATGTCCTAGACTAGTGCTGCTGGTAGAACTTTCTATGATGGTGAAAATGTTCTGTACCTGTGTGTCCCATAGGATAGCCAGTAGCCACATATGGCTAATGAGGGCTGGTGACTAGAGTGACTAAGGCCCTAAATATTTAATATTATTTTAAGCAATTAAAGTGTAAATAGACACATGTGGCTGCTTTATTGGACAGCACAGCCCTTGATGATGCTTGGGGCTCATTACACTTTAACTCTATTCCTACTTCCCACATTTTTATTATCATATAGATTTTAATCTGGAAATATTTTTCATCTGATAAGGCTTTACAATTTTTCCTTGGATTATCAAAATTCAAAGTGTGAGAAAGCAAAGACATTCCAGTTAAATAATTAGGGGAATTGCTGCCACCAGTAGACTCGTATCATAAGAAATGTCAGGGAGAAAGAAAATAATTCCAGATGAAAACAAAGACATACATAACAGAAAGAGAACTGAAAGGGTAAAAATATGGCAAAATGCCTTGATTGGAAAACCTTAATTCTCTACATCTCTCTTTTCTCTGCGATCTCAGACCCTTAATTCCTGGCCTAAGGGCAAGGCAAAAATCCAGTGTTTGTCTTCTTAGCCTAGTGGTATTTTCAGAAGCTCTAAAGGCATTCACTATCTCATGGAACCAACCCTATGCCTAGCTTTTCGGCTCAGCCTGAGCATCTTCAGAATTGACACATGCCTCACAGGGAAAAATGGAGCTCAGAATGTGCAGGTTATATTAATTTTGGCATAGGTTCTGGCTGCTTCAGAAGTTCTAGCTTCAAATATTTGCCTTACCTATTTTATTCTAATTTTTAGATTGTTCCTGTTGGAAATATTTGTCTATTACAAGCTATTCCACCTGAAGTCACATTTCAGAATTTTACTATGCTTTTCTTATTTTTAAGAATTAATTAATCTTTCTTTAATCATCTAAATTTAGTTTACATTTCTATTGTTCATTTTAAACTTCAGAGAATCAAATCTGGTCAGTCTGTTTTCATCTGAAGTACAGCTACAGAGTGAAATGTGTCATAAAAATTATGTCGCACCATTTTATCAATAATAAATTAATATAATATTCAAAAAAGTTTGCCATTGTTCAAAGTATATTGCCACTTGATAATTGTCAAGGAACACAGTAAGAACATTACCAAATTTGTTTCAATGAATGATTCTGTAAAAGCAAGAATTTTTAGCAATATTTACATCACCCAAACTTTTTATTACAAGTGTCAACAACAATATGCAATTAAAAGAAAAAAAATGCATCCTCTTAAGATCCTCTTAAGAATCATTTATCATTTATTTTTATGAATAATTTATGTATAATAAAAGAAACATCCTTTCTGTCCTTTACTCAATTTAAGAAATAAAACAGTACAGCAAAATTGACATCCTTTCTTTCTATCCTTCCCTGATAATATCTTTCCTTCTCTTTTTTTCTGTAGTAGAAACTGTCCTGAATTAAATATTGAGCATTTTAATGCCTATTTTTGTACTTTCAGTATTATTTATGCATAAATAACAATATAGAATATTTTGCATGTTATTAAAACACACATAGCATAATATTTTTCAATACTTTGCTTGCTCATTTTTAGGAAACATTTGTCCATATAAATCCTGGTAAGTCTACCTTATTTTATTTTCCATGTCTTGAAGGAGGAGTTTAGGTTGTTTCTAACCTTTTGCTGTCACAATCAATGGTGTAAATAATTTCTGTATATACTTCCTTATGAAAAAAATTGAAAGTGTCTTTAAGTCAGAGAGAGTTTATTTTTCCTTTGCTCTATGAATTTGTATTGAAATCTCAGGAACAAATAAAGAAATATCTTTATGTCCATTATCTCCCCAGGAATCCAAGGCGGTACCTGTCTCAAGTGTTTAGAGTGTATCAGTAAAAACCCAGGGGATTCACTTTTTATCTAGACATGTTTAAGGAGATCTGGTAACACTAGGCTTCTCTCACATTATTCTATACAATGCAGATAATTGGCTTACACATGGAAGTGTTGCAAATCAGAAACAAATGCTTTTGATCGAGGTTCTTAAAATGGTGTAGTTAGGATGCAAGTTTGGACTTCACAGTATGCTAGTATTCGCTAAGGTGATATTCAAAATGTTGCATGTGTATGCATTTACCTGGAGAAGAGAGTTCACAACTTTTGTTCAATTGTCAGAAAGGGTGGAGTCTTGAAATATTTTAACATTCCTGTTGTAGATTTTCAGCCCAAGATTTTTAGGGAAGTAAGATTATTCCAATTGCTGTTTCAATTTAAAATCTCTTTCATGTCAGATTATAAAACAAGCAAATGTTGCCTTATGGCAGTTACTTGTTTCCCTAGATCAGAAACTGCTTAAATATAAATACTTAGCTCTCTGCTACCTCCTGCATCAATTTGCTCAATGTCATCATGGAAATCATCCACACAGGAGTACTAACTGCTTGCCAGGTATATTAGTCAGGGTTCTCTAAAGAAACAGAGCCAAAAGAGATATCCGTACAAAAGTGTCTCACACAAGGCTGGGGATGCAAGAGTTCAAAATCTGGAGGCAGGCTGCGAGACTGGCAACTCCTCTGAAGATCCCTGAGGAACCCCACAGGAGAGGCGGGCTGGCTGAAGAAGATTCTCTCTTCTCCCTTAAAAGTCTTCAAGCGATTGGATCAAATTCAACTGATTGGATTATCTCACTGCAGAAGATGAAACCTTAGCTGATCACAGATGTAATTCAGCCATAGATGCAATCAACTGATGGATTATTTAATAAACCAACCTTCTGATTTATCAGCCAGCTGCGAAATATCCTTGCAGTAACAGGCCAGCGCTTACCAGACAATGGGCACCGTCACCCAGCCAAATTGACACCTGAACCTAACCATCACACAAGGGTTGTCCCAGACCCCTTCTGAACAAGACTTTGGAGGCTCTTGTACCTGTGATGACTGTTTCTGCACAATTCACACAATTTTCCTTCTGACAATACAATCTAGGCCAAGATAATTCATTTTAAATGCTTGAGCTTATCTTGTATGTTTTCTATACCAGGGCTAAACCTAAATTGGCCACTTAAGGACAAATTTCACATGACAATCTATAGAGTGTGGAAGGGCATGGAGAGTATATTAATAATTAATAAGTCAAAATCTACTACCTGACAAAAATTTAAATTACCTTTTGCTTTAGATGGTTGGTTTTTTGTTAAATGAAAAAGCAATTCAGGCTTTCAAAATAATCTTTTAGAAAAAGCATATATTCACATTCCAAAATAGGAAGCCATTTATCTGTTAAGGAGAATGGTGTTGGTGTATATTATTTTTTCTTTGTATTGTTGGCAGATAATGTCAGAGGCTTGATTCATGATGTGTGCTTTAGCAAAAAGTTTTTTCTAGGGTGTTTATATAATTACTTATTTCTTTTCAAAACACATACATCCTTTTTAGCCCCTTACCCTACATTTATGTATCTTTTCTACTCTTATCCATTTATGTATAAAGCACCTCATCAATCTGTATTTATCAATATAATAAGTATTTATTAAACATCAATGCAAGTGACTGTTCTTTATACCTTCACGTTGCAAAATTTACCCGAAAATATTTTGAGCTTACTTTTGCTACTGATATTCTGTCAGGGTTCAGTATAGACAAAAGAAAAATTTAGTACTATAAGCAGGAAAAGAGTGAGTTAGGAGCTTAAAAAATGATATCTAAATGTAGAATAATTGCCAGAACGTTCTAGACTCATCTAGTTGGGTGCTCCTATCTCCAATTCCACTCCTGGAATTATGCTAGAATAGGCAACTATTGATGTTGCCATTCCTGCCCCTGGAACCCTGGAAGTGGGAGAAAGGAAAAGAATAACTATGATTCCGGGATTGGGAAGTCAGAGGATTCCCTGTTACTACTGCTGATGCTGTGGTGTGGCTCCTGACTGAGGTCTCCACAGGGTGGCCTCAGAGATACCCACAGACATGCCTGCCAGTAGCCGCAGGCATCATTTATCCAAATAGTTTGCTGTCCTCTGTACATAAAGTGCAAGGAAGGTATTCACTGATTAAAGTTCCAGAAAATATAGGAAATATTTATGTTTAAATAAATCTGTACATTTTTAATTAACTTGGAGATTATTGAATTTTAATCTGGATTAACTATTATAATTCAAATAAATGATCATAAAATAATCCCTTTTTTAAAAATTACATTACCATAATATTTCAGAAATATAACTGGATGCATTGGAATGTTCACTTCAAACTGTTTCTAGATTTTTCTAATACTAAAATATACTGAAATGCAACACTTCTGTTTTTTGATTATTGATATTAGCCATAAATTTCTTGTGCCTTTTCAGTGAAGCAATAGGAAGCCATTTTCACTTTCCAGATTTTCTATGACTTCTGCTCAATAGTTGTCTACCAAACTCAAAAGAACTCAGAATTTGTTGTTTTCAAATTCTTTAATTGCTCCTAAGAAGTCTGTTTCCTTTAGGCTTTGGACATGGTTTGTGAGTTAGCTGAAACCAAGGTAAAGAAGCTTAACTACTCTTTTTTTCACCCTTATGGAGTGATGTTAAGAATTCCAGGTCTTAACACCTATAATCTTCACATGCCATGTGTTTATTAGATGGAGAGGAGTTTTTTAAAGGAAAAGAAAAGGGATCTAGATCATCTGTTTCCCTATTTTTAACCCCCAGTCCAAAGCATTATTTGTTTTTCCTTTGTTAGGTTTATCTTATCCCGTTAGAATATAATTGTGTAATGAGGACTTGATTTGTCTTGATCATTTGTATAACTAGCACCAAAAGCTATTCCTGTCATGGAATATATGTTATAAGAGAAGGAAGGAGATAATTCTTGGAGAATAAAGCTCTTCTCATGCAATGCACAATGTTTTCCATTGATAATCTGAAACGTACAAAATCGGTGACTTTTCCTTTATAAAGAAAAGGACTGGGGCTCATAATTATCAGCTGTGATTTATGAAGGGTCAGTAGCAACTCAGTGGTTAGTTAGAGAAACTGGAAAACTGGTTAACACTGCACTGTGAGGGCCAGCCTCTCTGATGAGTCAACACTTGGAGGAAGCCTGAACAACAGCTTGCGTAATGGCTCTGGAAGAGGGGTGCCTCCGTCCTGGTCCTTTCTCCTGAAGATGTCATATAAGAGACAAGAGCTTATTTCTTGTTAGCTCTGAGGATCCACTCAAAAGAGTAAACATTGATTAGTATAGCCTGATATATACAGAGATAAAAAGTTAATTTCAATGAACCTAAAATGCAAAATTATTTTTTATGATCAGAACTTAATGGCCTACACAAAGTTACATTTAAGTTAAACATTCTAAGATCACACTTTCTATGCAAAAGCCATTATGCCTTTCACTTCTCCCAAAGAAAGATTAAAAACAAATACCTTTTTTAAGACCCATAAGCAGACTCCTATTGTCGCAGATGTTACTTATTGTTGAGATTTTAGAAATCAGCAAATCACACCTCTTCTTCCTTTTCTGAGCCTGAACCCTGTTAAGATAATTATATTAGAATTGAAAAATATGTCAATAAAAATATAACTTGTATATAGAATGTGACAGATTGGTAGGAAGTGAATGGAAATCAACCCCCCAACACACACCATTGTATTTGTCATTTTGCTAATATCCTCTACTGTACTTGGACAATTTGATCATGCTCTAACCATTGCACTTTTCTCTTTGGACAATGGGGAGTGCCTGGCTTCTGAACCTTCTGAGGGTTCCCTGATGCTATGTTTATGGCTAAATATATATGTTTGGAGTGAACGATGAAACACTGATGGTAAAGAGTCTTACCCTGACATCAAATTGCTAATAATCCAGTAGATGAGTCATAATGTAAACAACTGTTATGGAAGGAGCAAGGACTGTGTAAATGAACTTCTAGATTGAATGGTATAAACTAGGGAAAGAATTCCTTTATTCCATGAACATCTTCATGCCTTTTTATAGAAGCATACAAATTATTTCACAGTAAATGTCCTAGGCTACAGAAGAGACAAAATGATTTATTATAAAGATTATTAGCTAAAATCAATCATCAAAACATATCATAGAGGGTTTAACTCAATACTACCAAAATGTGTAGGTTTCACTGAGACAGATTTGTATATTAAGAAAGTGAAAGAAATATTGTGATTTTTGAAATACAATGAAAATTTTCCAATGTATTTACTCAGCAAAATGCATTTGATTTGAACACAAATATTGCATACTCTACTTTTTTCCTGCCTAATTTTTATTATTAGCTTTAGATGTTGGCAAACATTAGATTCTAAGCACTTCCAAATACTTCTTAAAAAGAGCATGTAGTATCTTCTGATAATCCTCATAGGAGAAAATAAAACTAAGTTAGCATCTATATTAATGATGAAACCATATTTCTGTTTATCAAAGTTGGTACTGATAAATATACTTTCTCATTCTCCTGCAAACGTGTTCTACCGTATTTCTTACAATAATTAAATCTTAGGGGATGCAAGGATAGTTCAGTGGTAGAATTCTTACCTGCCATGTGGGAGATCTGGGTTTGATTCCCAGTTCATGCACCTTCCAAAAAAAAAAAAAAAAACAGATAAGCAAAGCAAACAATTCAACAAATGGTGCTGCAATAACAGGATACTCACATGGAAAAATAATGAAATGTGACCCTGCCATTCAGCATACAAAAAAAAAAAAAAGCATGTAGATTTTTGTGCTCTAAAATTTCAATGCTGACATGTAAAAGGCTTCTAAGTTGTCATTCCTATCTTAAGAAGAAAAGCTGAACAAATTGAAAATCAATGAATTTTCTTCTCATCCTTCAGAGAATTGAGGTCACGGTAAACCATGACCCCAGAATTTAGAGAGAAAGGCAAGTACAGAGAATCACAATCAAAATCAGTTTTGATTAATTGCAGGAGCTGAATGTGGATTATCTAGAGAATTAGAAACTACTGAGGACCAGTCTTAGAGGGGCCTCCCACTTTCATGGGTTTTACTTCCAGGAACCTCATCAAGTTCTCACATAGAGAGTGGAGAAAAGTCCCCTCACATTTCAAGCAGGGGGACATGAAATGTATTTGAAAATAGAAAATCAATAGAAAAAAAGCCATAAATCCAAAATGTGGTTTTTTGAAAAGATCACGAAAATAATTTTCTAGCCAGACTAACTGAAAAAGAATTTAAAAAATTAAAGAAAAATTTAATAAGTGAAAGAGAGATTATCACTACTGATCCTATGGACATTGAAGGAATAATACCTGAATATTATTAAAAAGTCTATGCCACAAATTTGATGACTTAGATGAAATAGACCAATTCTTAGAAAGACACACAGTACTATATTGTACAAGAAGATAGAGATAATCAGAATAAGCCTATATATATATTAAAGAAATTGAATCAAATAACTAATAACTTTTCAAAAAGGAAAGAACCAAGTATACATGATTTCACTGATGAATTCTACCAAATATTCAAGGAGGAAATGATAAACATACCTCTTCTAGAAAATAGATGCAGAGGTAGCATTTACTGCCCAATTTTATGAGCATGATCTTAATACCAAAACCAGATAAAGATATCACAAGAATGAAAAACTACAGGCTAATAGCGCTTATGAACATATATGAAAAGTTCTTCGACAAAATATTAGCAAATGAAATCCAGAAGTGAAAAAATCATTATACACTTTGGCCAAGTAAGATTTAACCAAGTGGGAAGACAGGTTCAACATTTGAAATCAATTAATTAATCACATCAATAGGCTACAGAAAAGAAATCATGATCATAACAACAAAAAAAGTTTGACAAAATCCAATACCCACTCAATTAAAAACTCTCATCAAACTAGCAATACAGGGAAACTCACTCAACCTGATAAAAAACTACTACCAAAAAATTATAGGCAACTGCATACTTGGTGGTGAGAAACCAGATGCTTTACTGCTGAGATCTGGAACAAAACAAGGATGTCCCATCTCACCACTCCTATTCAACATTGCATTGGAAGTCCTAGCTAATGGAATAGGAGAAAATGAAATAAAAAAGTATACATCTTGGGAAGGAAGAAATAAAAGATTCTTTGTTTGCAGATGGATTGCTTTTCTGTCTAATAAAAAGCCTCTTGCAATTAATTATAGTGAGGTTGCAGGATATACGGTTCATATAAAAAGTCTATTGATTTCCAATATGCCATCAATTAACAACTGGAATTTGAAATTAAAAATATTATACTACTTACATTAACCTCAAGAGAATGCAGGTATATGGGAAGTCTGCATTATCTGCTCAATTTTTCTGTAAATCTAGAGCTGTTCTAAAATTACTCTAATAACTTTTTAAAAAACTAAGTATTTATAAAACTGGAAAAGAGTGCTTTGTAATTCTGTTTTAGATGAGAAAATGTGAATTCTGGCATAAATTTTTATTTTCAAAGATGTGACCAAAGGATGCATTTTTTGATATATACTATAAAAAAATCTAACAGAAAGAAAACCGTTTGTCCATCTGATGCCTTAATATCACTTTGAAAATGATAATGCAGAAGAGTCATTTTGCCTTTTATTATGTCTTAAGTGTGTCCTTCTGGTCTAGGATATGGGGGTATAGGGAAATGAGATGAGGATGATATCTGGTGAGAATGTCTATAAATATCTGTTTTCCAAAGTAAGGCTTTAATTCCACACCAGATCAGATCAGTTCAGACATTAGTATTTATTTAACATAAACTAGAAGTATTACACAATTTCTGGGTTTCACAGATTGATTAACATTAAGGACGATAAAAATAGTTCAGGTAATATCTGATTTCATCTTCAAAATTACCAAGCTGTCAAAATGATTAGCGCATAAGTTAGGACATCATAAAGTACATGATTATTGTGTGGTTTCCTAAGGACCTAATGTAAGAGCCTTAAATCTATCCCCAAAGTGTGTGTATGTGTGTGTGTTTGTGATAGAAAAAGAGAGCAAGCTTCAACTACTGATCGCTTTCTTTTAAAGTCTACTTGCATATGACGCTCCTCATGAGCCTTTTGGTTTGGTTATATAGTTATTCCAAAATTCAGTGTCCTACTGGTAACCAGGAAAAGTGGTTCATGAACCCAGAATTTCATGCCGTGTTTCAAAATCTCTTCATCTTTGACTACCACACCTCTAATATTATAGCTAGGTATAATGATACTATCACTGTTAGTTATTCACATATTTGCATACCTTTTACTCTTTGATTTCTTGTTAGGTGCTAAGGCAGCTTATAGTGATCATTGAATTTCTGTTTCCTTGTCCTATTATTTTGTGCTGGCCTCAGAGGCCCTAATGAAACTATTCAGTTTTATCCCTGACTATATCTTCCTTTCTGTGAAGATGGAAATGTTCTACATCCTCTTTCTTATCATCTTTATTGCATTTCCAAATATTATTCCAGCTCTATCATTTATTCAGGTAAAACGAAACAAACAAAAATCTACCTCCTTTACTCTAAACAAATAATCTGTCTTCTTTAATTTAAAATCTGTCACAAAACACACTATATAAGTTACCCCATGTTTCTCTGTTTCATAATTGAGAAAAAAAGTATTTTTCTTAGTATATTCCAGTCATCAAAACAAGCCATGTAAATTGAAAATGGAAATCAGAGGGTTTATGTTTAAATTATTATAGCAAAAGGAAAAGTTAAACAATTCAAGCTTGTTTTCATATGAATCAGGACAATTTCATTCAATTAGAAATATATACTGACAAAACTATTTTTAAGAACTCTAGTGAATAAAAGATGGATGATTCATGGTCTCCGTCCAAGCTCATAATCCAGATGGTTATGTACGTATAAACAACTATTTAAAGATGTACTAAAACCTATGATAATATAACTATGAAGGTAAATAGATGTAATTAAGCTAGAAAATACTTAATAGACTTGACGAACTTGGTAGTCAGAATTTTTACATCAAGTATGCAGACCTGCTGTTAAAATTGAATATTTCATTTTCTATTAGATAAAGATATGACCTCTGTTTTTATTTTTTGCCTTTTTGGCTATCTTCTAGGGACTATACAATTGTAACCCTCTGTTCAGCCTTCAGGAGGAAACTTACACAAACATTAATTTCTTGTCCGTTGGCTTGATTTCCCAATTTCTAAAACTATCAAAGTATTAAGTGCATATTTTAACAAAAATTGGAAATCATCTTTGAGCATCAGCATTTTTTATTCTTTATCTTTCAAATTTGCTGTAAGGTATTTTACATTTAAAAGATGCTTTTATTTTTTAGCTGAAGGAAAGGAGAATGAATAGAGATTTTCTCTAGCCAGTTCTCCTGACTGCATTTATTACAAGATCATTCCTGGGTATAAAAAGAACTATTTTAAATTATCTTGAGTTCAGAATTTGTTACATTCTTTATTCATATATATTGACTTCCTTTTAGTTTAAGGAGATGAATAAAGTCTTATTTCCACAGAAAATGAAAGCATCAGAGAGACAGTGGTTGTAGTTGGGTCTGTTCTTCACAGCCAGGTGGGAAAAAAAAAACATAAATTTGTAGAGGCAAGAGAAGATTGACAGGGAAATAATTCTAAGTTCTCTTCCATGTACCATGAATTACTGTAGATATGTATTTCATTTAACCTACACCGTGATCCTTTCAAATATGTATTTTAATGCCTACACTCGAGCTTACATTTCCATCCCAACCTATTAGGCAGTTTTATATCTGCGTGAGACCCTGAAATTGTTTTATTGATAGACTTCAGGAGTGCTCTCTTTTCTTTAATTGGAAAGATGTTCATCATCCAAGTTACTGAAAATGAATATTTCTTAGTTTCTTAGCAGATTCCATTCCTCACATATGACTAACACTGGGACCCAAATCCCATTACACTAACAATTGCCTTCAGACTGCACTTGGCAGTGATCTCAATGCCAAACCAACACCAACACGTGTACAGCAGCATTGTACCAATAACACACCAATGCCAATACTACACCAAACCAACATCAATGCCAGCATTAACTCCAACATCGGCACCAACACCTACACCAATACAATGCCGGTACACAATCGATGTGAGTACCAACACAACATCAATACCAATATGAACACTAATACCATTATAAATGCCAATACCAATACCAATACCAGTACTAGGATCAATACTGAGACTAAAACCAAAACTGACACCAGTATCAATAAAAATACAATACCCATACCACTCATTTATTTTGTATCAAAGACAAAGCTAATTCATTTTACCTGTGTTAAGTTCTCCTGCAAACATATATTACAATTACTATTGGAATCTTTATTTTATGATGAGAGCTCAAGTAGCTCACTCAAGGTCTTAAAGCTAACAAAGTAGCAAAGTCAGAACTAGTTCTCAAGTCAGCCTGATCCCAACAACTATAATAAACTACAGTCTTGTTGATACCAGTTCTGAGTCATTTAAGAATAGTATATTCTCCTTTTGTTGCCCCATGTAGGTTCTCTTCTAAAAATTATACAGATGCAAGCTTCCTTTCAGCTTTTAGAGAGAGATGAACATATTCATTAAGTTTGATTTGAATTTTCCTCTCAAATTGCAGAAATAGTCATTGCTAGTTGATCTTATAACAATAGGTGTAATTGCTCATTCAACCTCTCATTAGAGTTTCAGTGGGCTCTGGTTTTTCAGCCATAGTTTAGGAATCTATTACAATTTTTTTGAAGAGATATATTTATACCTAGATTCTTCACCTTGGGATGTAGGCTCCTAATTGTCATTTTGCTGACTGGCCAACACACCCAGATCTCAGCCCGGAGACCCTCCCAGAAAATCATGATCCTCAGTTGCCACAGTAGCCCAAGTGTCACATGAGTTCATTCTATCTAAAAATATCAAAGTATTAAGTGCATGTTTTTACAAAAATTAGAAATTACCATCAACACCAGCGTTAACACCAGCATCAGCACCAACACCTATACCAATACAATACCAGTACACAATCGATGTGAATACCAACACAACGTCAATACTAGTGTATTCCGTGATCTGTTCACATCGCTCAGCACAGTCAAGGAAGTTGATTTTGAGTCTCAGTTTATATCACATCTTCCAGACTTTTAAGTCTTCAAACTCCTCCTTTGGAGTGACGGGTTCAGGTGTCCTTGTAGCTCCCTATCACTTTCCACGAGTCCTCTGAAAAAAACAGTCCAAATTAATGGTGTATAGCTTCAGTCCACGCATTATTTGTCTACATTATCTTGTATTCACCTTTTATCACATAAAAAAAGGGGGAAACACCTAGAGTTCCCAAGAGTACGGGCAAGCACACATTGATAAGATCAAGGTGGGATCATCAATCTTTGCTTTATCTCGAAACAGACTCAAATAGCCATTTACCCGAGTATGACCAGTGCTTGGGTGGATACAGTCTCTGCTCCCATTGCTCACCTGCTCATACATATTTTCCTGTTTCTGCATAAAACTGGTGACAATTGACTGCATCTTTTTTTTTTCAGTTGCTTCCCTTCTCTAAAAGCAAACAACTAATAGACCCTTTCTGTGTTTAGTCTCCTTTCTATCTGGTGCCTTTTTCTCCCTTTGCCTTTATAGACCCATTCCTAAAAAATTTACTCTTGTTTACTCCATCTCCACATTTCTTTGGTAATACCCATTAACTGTTCAAACTTTATGCCCTGTCTTAATCCTTTTTCCATAATAATTCTCATTTGCAACACCCTAGATGACTTATTCATTTTCATATTTATTCTTTAATATCTGTGTCTCCATTTGATGTTAGTTTACACAGCAGGAATATGGATTTTCCACTCTACAGATATTTTAATCCCAAGCATCTAGAATAGTGATTGACACAAATGGGTTCTCAATCAATATTTGATGAGTGTATGAATATCTCAGTATCTCATCCATTTCTTCCAATTCACAAGGTTTTATAAAATCATACTTGGTAATACATTAAATATTTATCAATTTTTCTTCTCTTCCCAAAACCTCTTTAGTGTATTTAAAGATCAATAATTTTATGTTGGTGATTTCAAGTAAAATACTGAGCCCAAAGTGGAAGAGTTTGTTGGGATTGTGATAATTTAAAAAGGCTCCCCAATAGTGGTGGAAACTGTGGCTGGCAAGTATAAGATTTGATACATGGGTTCTATAAGGGAAAAGGCATTTCAGTTACCAGATGTAGCATGACTAAAGTGGTGAAGTGAAAATAAGTCTAACATTCATGAAATCATCAAAGAGTCAGGATTGGACAAATATAGGGCCAAGTAGGGATAATATTGCATAGCTCGGTAGGAGACAATATGGAGATCTATGGAGTCTGACCAAAACACTTTCATTTTAGAACAGAGAGAAATAATCAATAGGCAATTGATCAGGGGAAGCGAAATGATAAAAGAAGTGTTTTAGAAAGAGTAAGTCTTAACATCATTTGCTATTTGCAATTTCAAATGTGCCGGATACTAATGGAAAACGAAATTAATACCTTTTCAATAAGTAGCTTCATGTTAGATTCTGTACTAAGTGCTTTAAATATTTTATCTCATTTAACTAAAAAATAATAATAGAATGATTTTTTTCGTGAATGTATTAGCCTTTCACTCTTACAGGCAAAATTAGGACTTGTTTTTTAGTTAACTACATTTGTAGATATTGCCTTTTGAGTTCTCAAATGTATTTCAGTGTTTTATGAAATTGCTCCAAATATATGCAAAACTACATGGAATCACACCTGTTTTTTCCTTACACCAAGCATAATACTTACTACAGTTCCCCACAGTTGAAGTAATCTAATATGTGCTTTCTGAATAACTCTTTAGGTTCACATGATTGCATTTATATGTTTTATATATGTGAGTATGTATATAAGTAAAATAAAAATTTTTCTATTTCAATATATTAAAGTTTTGAAAGATGTCAACATCATAAATTGCAAGATTGAGTTAGTCAAGATCTGACATTTATTTACGTAATAGCACACATATCCATTTTAGATTCTTAGTATATGCTGACTTGTGTTGTTAGTATATAATTTTTTGTATGGTAAGGATTCAAGAATGACAGTATGAGCATCAAAATAATTCACTCTTCTCTTCTAATCACTTCCTAAGCTCTTCAAACATATTTAGGAGAAGTTATATTCTAGTCATATCAGATCAACTCAAAATTCCACCATAATTTTTGTTTTTATTTTTTAAGAACATTAATAGAACTTTGGCCTCTGTTGGAATTCTTTTACAGAGAACAGGGACATATTCTATTCTATCTACTTTAATAACAGTGCAATCAATGTCAGTTAGATGGAAAGAAAATCCTGGGGGTGTGAGCTATTGAAATGAGTTATAACAAGAGTGTTGTAGGCCTTTAAAAGTGGTATGAATCATCCTCTTAGCAACACAGCATAAAGGCAATATAAGAAATGTCATTCAAGATCAGACCAGTGGGCCATCCAGCTCTTACCTTTCTTTCTAATATAAATAGCTAGAATGTAGCAGCTTCCTTTCTCAATATGTACTTTAATACAAGTGGGATGTAACTAAAGTGTCCTTAGTTTTACTTAATATAGTCCTTGAGGAGTGAATTTAATTCCATTTTAAACCTATTCATCTCTTTATCCAGTAAAACTTCTTTTAGGATATCAGTGAAGAATTTCCCTTATTCTTTTTTCCATCATGCTTTTCAGGTTTTAAAGGAGACCCACTATTGATTAATTCATGCATTTGATAAATATAATTAGGCCTCTCTCTCCAGCCAACACAACAAGCAAACTCACCCCCTCCCCCTACCAGTGTACATGGGACATGACTCCCAGGGGTGTGGACCTTCCTGGCAACGTGGGACAGAAATCCTAGAATGAGCTGAGACTCAGCATCAAGGGATTGAGAAAATCTTCTCAACCAAAAGGGGGAAGAGTGAAATGAGACAAAGTGTCAATGGCTGAGAGATTCCAGAGTTGAGAGGTTATCCTGGAGGTTATTCTTACCCATTAAGTAGATATCACCTTGTTAATCAAGATGTAATGGAGAGGCTGGAGGGAACTGCCTGAAAATGTAGAGCTGTATTTCAGTAGCCATGTTTCTTGAAGATAATTGTATAATGATACAGCTTTCACAGTGTGACTGTGTGATTGTGAAAACCGTGTGTCTGATGCTCCTTTTATCTACCTTGTCAACAGATGAGTAGAACATATGGAATAAAAATAAATAATAGGGGGAACAATTGTTAAAATGCTAGTGATCAATGAAAGGGAGGGATAAGGGGTATGGTATATATGATCTTTTTTTTTCTATTTTCGTTTTATTTCTTTTTCTGAATAGCTGCAAATGTTCCAAGAAATGATCATGATGATGGATATGCAACTATGTGATGACATTGTGAATTACTGATTATATATGTAGAACGGAATGATCAAAATAGGAATGTTTGCATTTTTTAGGTGTTTTTTGGTATTTAAAAAAATAAAATTAAAAAATTAAAAAAAATACCACTAGAATTTACAATACAAAAGACACTGAATTAGGCACTGTATAATTCAATGTAAATTACCCCTTTTCAAATCTCTATGTCAGTTAAGAATTGCATCACTTATGGAATGGAGATCCACAAACCAGTGGTTTAACAAGACAGGGAATTACTTTTCAAAAGATTATACAAAAATATACTGTGAAGTCTGGAAATAAACAGTGCAGGGATTGGTTCAGTGGTAGAATACTCACCTTCCATGCAGGAGACCTGGGTTCAATTCCTGTGCCATACACCACCACCACCACCACCCCCAAAAAACTAAAAAAAACAGTGCAGGGTTGGCACAACATCTCCATAGTATCATCGGGATTCATAATCCTTCTGTTCTTTTACTCAGTCTTCCATTGGCTATGCTTATTGCCTCATGGCCACAAGACAGCAGCTGAAGCTCCACCCTTCACAGTTGTATTCCAGGCAGGAAGAAGGGAAAAGCAAAGGGCAAAAATACCTCTTAATTGTCAGCCTCCTTTTAAAAAACATTTGCCTATCCATCAACTTTGGCCAGAAATTAATCATATGGCCACCTCTATCTGCAAGATGGTTGGGGAAATGGTGTTATTAACTCAGGAATATCTCCACCATACATGAAAGCAGAGTACTGTTAGTAAGGAAGAAACTGAGGCTGAATACTGGGTAAGCAATGTGAAGTCTATACCACATCCTCTACATATATATCCTGTGCTAATTATATTGCACTTCTTCACCACGTCCGCATTATCTATTTTCATTTTTCCTTGACTTTGCTCCCTCTTTATTATTCCCTTTTGCTAAAATGTGCCTACCATATTCTCTACCATTTGAAACCTTACCTGTTTGTAAAGGCAAATCTTAGATAGTGCCTTCTCTATGAAATGTCTTTCATCTCTATTAAATTTTTTTCTTTCTTCTATTTTCCTAAGGATTTTGTTTTTATCATTTTGTTTTAGCCAGAGTAATTTGACTTGCAAAAGCTTTACAAAATGTATTTCTTCTGGATATTTTTAACTTTTAGAGACCAGGTGACTGTCCCATTTGTTTTTGTTCTGTTTCAGAGCTTACATATATTCTAATTATTCTACATATTCATTTAATTCATTTAATTAAAGGTCTAGAACTTACCTTATGTAACCCTAAAGCAGAGACAAAACCTGTTTTGTTTTTGGGATTTTTTTTTTTTTTGGCAGAGTCACGTTTCATTCTTTTCCCATGTGAATATCCTGTTATTACAGCATCATTCGTTGAATTTTCATTTGTCTGTTTTTTGTTTGTTAGTTTTGCTTGCTTGTTTGTTTTTTGGGAAGTGCATGGACCGAGATTCGAATCCGGGTCCCCTGTATGGCAGGCAAGAATTCTACCACTGATTTACCCTTGCATTCCCACAATCTGCTTTTATAAATAAAATAATTAAAAAAAGAAATTGGGAATATAAAGAGGCCTATATAAAGTGCACTAGATGCTATGTCTGTGAGGTTTTTTAAAAACTTTACATTCAGTATGTGTGTGTGTGTATGTGTAACCACATAGATATTCCTTAATTCTTTGATTGTTGTGGACTTATATTTGTCATTTATACAACAGCTCCTGCCTCTCAATTTTTGTTTCCTCAACTACTCTTTCTCCACATTTTCCTCAATCTCCTACAATTTCTAACTCTTCTTCTGTCCACAAATGTGTACTGGGCTCTCTTGTATGAAAATAAGAGAATCATTTTCCTCTTGAATTCAATTTGCTTGCTAGTTGCATGCTTTGCTTCTTATGCTTATCAATTGTGCTGGTTATTTTACATTTATCCTCCAGATCTAGTCATCATCTTTTTCCATCATGAATGGATTATATCAACTGGTTCCCAAGGCTTTGGAAATTATTTATGTTGGCCAAGAGAAGACCAGAGGGAAATAGGAGAGTAAGAGAGGAATCTTTATTTACCCATTTTTCCCCCTGAAAAGTCATCTCAGGCTGGCTATGTCCTTTCACTAAGGTCATAAATTCCTTGACCAAGTTTGTGTAAATAAACTCCTCTAATCTTAATCGGAATGATTGTACCTATTTTCTCATCATGCATTCTTTCTTAATGCATTGCAATCTGCATTCATTTCTTTTCTTTTGTTTTATGAAGTTGATGTATTACTCCTTGATAAGAAAGACAAGTAGACCTCTGAAGGGTCATTCCAACCCAAGTACTTTTTCCTCTAAAGAAATGAAGCTCCTTGGGAAGACATCTGTGAGAAAAGTGAATGAAAGCCTTGGGGAAAAAAACAAAACAGGCAATAAGCTTAAGGCACAGATCAGTGGAAAATTAAGCTTATGTATTATCTCTGAGAAGAAAGAAATGCAAAATGGTCAAGAAATTTGATGAGTAAAATCTAAAGTTTCCACACTAACAGATTCAAATTCAATGCAAAGCAATTCCCTACATTCCATGAGAGCACACCTTTTAGATATTAGCAGTTGGGTATCCACAGATTACCTAGATGAATCAATGGAGAAGGAAATGAGTAGCTCCATTAAAATATACAACATTCAATTATATTAATTATGAGGTAATATGTACTCCAAAGCCTTAACAAGATTTAAAATTGTAAATAAATTATGTTATATACACAGAATCTAGAAAATGTAAAATAGTTAAAAATCTCAGATAAAAATATACAACTGATTTTTAATTCTATTGCATTTTCTTATTTAAATAATATCATATAGCAATTATGAAAATGAGAAGTATAAAATATCAACTTGATTATTTTTATGACATATGATGATAATAGATATGATTAAATTAACTTGATAATTTAAATCAAAAGACATTTTAAGTCACTTAATATCTCTAATTAGGCTTTTGAATACAGTGAGAATAATACAGAAGCAAATTAAAGTTTTGAGCTGACTCTGTTTTCATTGTGACATATGTGACATATGATCAATGGAAAACTGTGGTAGGAGATAAGATAAAATAAAGATTAATTGAATTTTAAAAATCCATTCTTCATATTGACATCTAGATAGCAATAACTTAAGATTAATTGACCGCAGTTTGCCTTTAGCTATTTTGACCTGTTCCCATTTCCTTCATTCTCACCATTAATAATCACACGAGGAAAGCACTTTGGGAGCAATGCACACCAAAATGTTAACGGTAACTACCTCTGAGTGGTAGGATTTCAGGTAGCTACAATATTATTTTTTTCTTTTTGCTTTTCTGTATTTTAAATTGCAAATACAATGAATATTCTTTGTAAAATTAAGAACAAATAGTAAAAAATTCAACAATGATAATTTTAAGAAAGTCTTATGACAATAATATACGTAGGTAAATATGTCAGAACTGTACCTGGGTTAAGATGTCTTCTTCTATTAGAGTCAATCTTTTCAGCTTCATTGATCTTGAAATATACTTGAACTTAACTCAATCCAATTTATGTGCCTTCGATAACCTATTAAATCCTGAACAAGGTCAAGGAGATGCAGTTTCTACCTGAAAGATCTCATACTGGAGGCAGCCACAAAGATACCATGAACTGTAGTACAAGTCAGAGCAGGATGAAATCTAGTCTAGATTGTATCTTTAAAGTACAGAAGTGTCCATTATCACTTTTTATTTTTCAGAGGTGAACAATTGAAGGACATTAATGAGATGGCAATATCAGTCTAGATCTTCTAGGATGAGTAAGGCCTTAGCGTGTGAAAGGAACAGCAAAGAAAGAATGCAAAGATTTTTATTTGGAGAAAAGAATACTCAGGTGAGGGCGCATTTTAGTTCTTTTCAAATATGTGAATGTCTATTACATGGAAGAGGAGCTAGAAACATTCTACGTTACTTTAGCCAACAGGAACAAGGCATAGCTCTGCCTTTATCACTTTTCTCATTGTTGGTCATGTCTGTGGTAAGATGCAAAGCTTTCAAATACAATATTGTTATTGGAGAAAATATGAACTACTTTATGCATATCACCTTTCCACATGGTTTCTAGGAATTCACTTTGTCCTCAAAATAGGGGTTGCATATACACATATACATATACATACTCACACACATGCACATACACACACGTATGCACACATACACACATGCACACATATCTACACACATGCATATACATGTGCATATACATATGCATGTACATATACATATATAAACCAAGCCACCTGGGTTTAATATGTTTCTCAAAGTGTGCATCTTTGATTTTAGTTTTATGTACAAAGAGACATGTCATTTGTTTTGTTACATTGTGGACTATGAACCAATGAGGAAAACAAGAAAATGAGAAATAGTTATCGAGTCAAATATAATGGACAAGTAAGTCAATGACTGTAAAGACAATCTCAGATATCGTTCTGCTTGAACCATTTCCACTAATGAATTAAATAGAGAAGGAAATCATGACCAGAAACAGTCACATACAGAGAAAAGGAAGTTTACTATACAGAGAAATGAGCTACAGAAGTTTATTCCTATGTTATGATTTTCACAAACAGTAAAAATTTAAAGACTATAAAATCTTTTTAAGTCCTGAGCTATGGACTCAGACTTAAATTTGGGAATGTGGACAGGTTTTGTGACTTGTGAGTTTCCATTTTTGCCTAATGAATCTGGAAAAAAAATACAAACAAACAGAAGTAAAAGGAGCTTATAAGGAAGAATATGAATCCTAAGGGACAAAATACATATTTTCAATGCAATTCATTCAGAAGTCTATTGCTACAAAGACTTCACAGACTATAGCAAAAGAAAGATAAATGAAATAATACAGCCGATATTTAGAAAAGGGAGTGTTTACTTCTAAATCAATTACAAGCAAACATGTGGTTCTTAACTTCAGTAAGGTAGAATTCCAAGAGAATGCAATACTTCAAATTTTCCGATTAACTGAAGGTCACTTTTTATGTTTTGCTAATCTCTCAAAGTCTGATTAAGAAATGAGTTTTGCAAAATGGGCAGAGTATAATAAAACCTGCTTGTGGTTGATATTATTAGACTAATTTAGGCCAAATATTCTGAAAAAATCAAGCATGCTCACATTCCAAAAAGTTTGGTAAAGAAATACCATATGCTGGTGATGTTCTACATACTAAAGAGATGAAAATAGCTAAAATATCAAATATTATAACACAGTGCTATTTTTGTGAGGGCATCAGAGATTAGTCTGAATACATAATCATTTTCTCATTTATGGGATTCTATACGCCCATGATTGGGCTGGATGCTAGGGACTCAAGAGGAAACAGCATGAACAAAACAACATGGAACAGGTGACTCTCAAAAGACTTGCATTGTAGGTGAAGGAGTCAGAGCACATTGTATGTAAAGAATTTGATGATGAGATAACAAATGTCCCAGTACTTCTGTTTTCTCACTGAATTATGAATTAAGATAGTCAATAGTGAATGTGGAGGGTAAAAACTATTAGTGGTTTGAGGACATTGAAGAACATATAAGGATCATTTAGGAGAGAATAGTAGGACTGAAAGGCGGTACCGAAGACTTAAGGTTTGTGGTTGTAAATTAAATCTGAGTGTGTTTTTATGTATCTCTACAAGCAAATGTGGGATGCAGAGTTAGATTAAATTATGTTAAGGTTTTTCCTAAATTAATATAAAAGCGGGGAAAAAGGAAAACAGTGGAGGATCTATACAAAGAAGTAATAATAAATATTGTTGTGAATCTAAGCCAGTAGGGAGTGGGTTGAACAACAGTAAAATGATGGAAGAATTTATGAATTGGAGGTTTTGATGGAGTTAAAGAATTATTGGAATCAGAATACAAGGGGGAGCGAGCAAAAAGAAAACGATGGATGAAATAGAAATTGGTTGTTTAAAATTGAGATTGTGAAAAGACCAGTCGATGTCTCCACGTGCCTTGCCATGTTACAGAAGGGCCAAGGGTTGCCAACATTCAATCCCAGAACTTCACAATCTTTGGGAAGAAAGTATCACCTTGATGATACCTTGATTTGGACTTTATTTTAGCTTGAAAACCATGAGCCAATAAAGTTCCATTGTTTAACCTGCCCCATTTCGCGGTATGTGCTTGAGCAGCCTAGGGAACTAAAACATGTGTCAAGACCAATATCACTATGGTGATACAACAAAGGAAAAACAATCCTAACTCTAAAATCCATGACAATTACTGTAGCTCTTTAATGGAAGTTTTCTTGGAGAATATTATAAAGCATGATACGTTGCACACAACCTTCAACAAAATTTCTTAAAATTTACTTTGATTACTTTTCTTTCCCCTTCAGTTGCCCTTAACTTCTTTTTTTCATCTGTGCTGGCTCAGTTCTCTTTCTTATTGCCTAATATCCTTTACTATTTGATCACACTGATGAAACTGTAAGGCAATCTGGGGTTCCCGGTACTTCTGCCATTCATATCTTCACTCATTATGCTGTGCAGATCATGCATTTTCCTTAAAGTTATAAGTACTTATATTTTCAAATATTCAATCACTGTACATGTGTTCATGTATATGCAATATACATACATATTAATTTGTGTGTGTGTGAGAGAGAAAGAGTTTATTCAAAGAAATATGATTAAGTGATTTACCTCAGTACAGAAAGTCAAAACTATAGGGGAATAAAGCTTTATTAAATGACAGCTCTTGACTAGTTCCCTACTCAGGTAAGTTTGGAAGCACGACTGTAAATAAATGACTAAGGAATAGAGTTTGACATTTGCATGATGAAATATGGAGAACATTTTCAATAATTTCAGTTATCCTCTAAATATCATTCAGAAATGTTAGCTGACCTAAATTTCCATTTGGCTAATGACTTTCTTTAGAAAGCATATGACAAGCTGTCAGAGCCACAACACTAGTAATACATCAATAAATTCCACCTTTTCTGAGATTTTGTATATTTATACCTAAAGCAATGGAAAAATCCCTGGGTAGAATAGTAATTGACAACAATCTCTTATAAACCAAGAGAGAATATTAATGCTTAAAACATTCATCTATTTGAATATAATGCAGAACTCAGGGCTGTATACTTCTTTTAAATAAAGTATATTTAACTGTATCTTAGGGTAAAAATCTTCATTCATCATTTTTTGGTATAAACAAAATAACCTTCAGGAGTCTATAACAAGTTTTTTATAAAAAGAACTTGCAAAGTCAATAATTTAGTAGACAAGGCATTACTTGTTTTTTCCCCTAAGCATTATTAGGGTTAAATCCCTAATAAATAGCACTAATGTTTTTCTCAAACCTGCTTAGATTTTTCAGTGGTATATGGTAAAATTGCTTAGATTTCTCAATGGTATATGGTAATAGGAAATAAGAAGAAGGAAGGGAAAAAACTCTAGGAGCACATATTTCCAATGCCTTGAATGAAAATTCTTATAATTTATACACTGGAAGAGCCATTGACTCATAATTAGGCATTCTGCTCTTCTAAATTGTTTGATATTGGTATAGGAAATCAGGGATGGATAGGTTAGTGCATATTGCTGCATGTCAAGATTACTTGACTGCAAGTTAAAGACTCAAGACTTCAAGGTAGCACAAGCAAACAGGGGGAGATATTTGACAGATATATTCCTTATTACCCAGATATAGGAAAGGCAGCTGATCCTCCCAGGGGGCTAGAGTCAGGTAAGTTGCTATTCATTCATATTTTCTTTTTCTCTCTCAATCTTTCTCTAATGCTTCTACAACTATTCTTTTGTGTCTGCTTCCTTTACTCTCTCTCTAGACCTACACCTTTAACTTTATTTGCAAGTGTTCCACCAATGCCCCAGTGGTGGAACTATATAATTGGCCTCTAGTTCAAAGACCCAACAAAGACAAACTAGATTCAGTGAGTTGCAAATTCGGCTCTTTGAGTCAGGTGAGAACTCCTGCACTGATGAGTCGTGACATGGGGAATGATAAGCAGCCAATAGGCAAAGCAGGGAGGTCATCTTGGGAGGACACCACCTTAAGATGGTTTAGGGTATGTTCATAATGAGGAAAGAATGGTCTCTATAGCACATTCCAACTTCAAGAGGGGAGGACCATAGCTATCAATACTGATAGGTGAAATGTTCATCTCTTTGCTATTTTCAATAGGTCAAGAGGGTCCTTTATTCCATGTACCTTTCCACAGTTGCCTGAAATTCTGTATTCCACCCAATTCATAACTCCCTAGAATTCTCTATATAGGATACCATTATTTGGGGGAGAATAGCACATTGTCTTGGAAAATTCAAAACTTAGGGGAAGATTACATCTGATAAGACAGAGTTCTGTAATAATACAGAACTTGTAATAATACAGAACTTGTAATAATACAAGTCTGTTGTAATGTGCGTAGACAGAATTATTTAGCTGCAAGATATCATCTAATTTCACACTTTGATTTATAAAGGAGGGAAGTAAGTTGCTCATTCAAGTCTAGGCAGCTAGTTATTTAGTAAAAGTCAAGGCTAGAGTCATTTTCTTAACTCCAAATCCAGTACTCTTTTCACTCTGCACCAAAGCATTTCCTTTTTATCAAATAGGTTTGATCTAAGGAAATTGGAATTCTATTGAGCTGCAGTTTCCTATTGCATTTGTAGAAACTTAATGTCTTAAAATATATGTCTGACCATCCATTTCTGGAAGCCAGAAGTCTGACATGGATCTTACTAGACTAAAATCATGGTAGAAGTCCCTGTCTGGAGACTTTAAGGGAGAATCCATTTCCTTGACTTTGCAGCTTTTATATGTTGCCTGAAAATGCTAGCTTGTGGACTTCTTCCACCTTTAAAGCCAGTAATGATAAACTGAGTCTCATTCACACTGAATCTCTCCAACTTCTGCTTTAATTGCCATGTTTCCTTCTCTGACTTTGACCCCTCTTTCAGCATCCTCTTCCATTTCTAAAGCCCTTGTAATGATATTTGGTCCACTTGGGTAAACCAAACTAATCTCTCCATTTTAAGGTCAGCTGGTTATTTAACAATTCCATCTGTCAACTTAATCTCCCTTTGGCATGTAATCTAATACATTCACAGGTTCTGAGAATTAGGATTTGAGCATCTTTAAGGGCTTATTTTTCTGCCTCCTACAGGGAGGCTTTTTTTTTTTTTACTTTTCCCTAGTTCCATTCAATGTAGCAACTGAAGACTTTGTCAATTCCTGTCAAGGTAACAAGTCAAGTAGTAGAATCAGACTCATTGGTAAATGGAATTTGAAATTATATGGTTCTGTATGAGTGCACGTAGATACTTCTATCCTTTCTTTACTTCTATCTTTCCCTCCAATGCTTACACAATCTGCCAACGAGTTTGCGTTGGAAACTTTGGAAAGTATGATTTGTACTCGCTCACCCCATTAAGCCTTGATGTACTATTTGAAACACAGATTGTTTGACACATTCTGTCACCCGTTTGCCCTTATTAATACCCAATCCTCAGGACTGGCTACTGTCCGACACATGCTGGCTCGGATCCAGTTCCAAATTGACAGAAAAGTCAGAATACCACCATGAGTACCTGAATGATTTTGAATATCATTGTTTACTAGAGAGGCCTGATGTCACTGAGATCAAGCCTGAGCTTGCCAGTCTCTTTTGGCTTTTGCAATTTTCACTGGGACTCACCTCTTTTGGAGGCTAAATTTTGTTCTCTGATGAGAAGACTTTGCCTGTCCTCTGCTGAGATTTCAGCACACATCTTGACTGACTTTTTGTGCAATAAGAATGTTGATGGCAAAAGAGGAGAGAAGAAATTGGGAAACACATGGCAGTTATTCTTGGAGCAGAATAGGCTGCCATTCTGACATGGGTAGGTTTCAGCATCCACAGCATAGCCTGATGGGATGCAGCTTTATTGCACATTGGTCTTCAACTAACATTGCCTTTCTCTGTCTCTTTTTACCCAACATTGTTTTACCCTCAGGACTTTACACTTGATATTTCCTCTGTCCAGCCACAGCCTCCACATCTGTCAATTCTCCTACTAGTCCCAACTGTGAATCTACTCTGTAGTCTCAGTGGTGTACCCAACCATTTAACACCACTTCTCACCTGACTTTACAGAGACCACTATCCCACTTCTGCCTGTTCTGAGTCCTAACCATCCAGATTGCCTTGACCAAGGACTCATGTACTGTTAACTTCTTTAATGAACCTATTTTTTTATGCCTGTAAAAATTTTTATTTTGTCACCGTTTTTGAAAAATGGGTATAGAATTCTAGGCCAACAGGAATCTTTCATACTTTAAAAGATGTTGCTCCACTGTCATTGCTTGTATTGTTTCTGAGGAGAAATATTATTTCCTCTATAATTAACCTATTTTATTCCTCTGCCTGTGTTTTTTATTAAAGCAATTTTATTGAGATCTATTCACATGCCATACAATCCATCCAAGGTTTACAGTCAATGGCTTTTAAAATAATCAGAGTTGTACATTCATCACCACAATCAATTTTAAAACATTTTCATTACTTCCAATCCATGAACACAGTATATCCTTTTGCATTTCCTCTCTTTTTTCTTTGTCAGTCTAGTTAATGGTTTGTCAGTTTTGTTGCTCTTATCAAAGATCCGAATTTTGGCTTTGTTGATTTTCTCTATCACTTTCAATTTCATTTATTTCTGCTCCTATCTTTGTTATTTCTTTCCTTCTGTTTGCTTTGGGATTACCTTTCTATTTTTTCTCTAGTCTTTTTAAGTGTGAAGTTGATTTTAGCTCTTTTTTCTTTTAAAATGTAAGCATTTAGGGATATACATTTCCCTCTCAGCACTGCCTTCACTATATACCATAAGTTTTGATATGTTGTGTTCTTGTTTTCAATCACCTCAAGTTATTTACTGATTTCTTGTGCAATTTCTTCTTTGACCTGCTGATTGTTTAAGAGTGCAGTAACTTCCATATATTTGTGAATTGTGCAGTTGTCTATGTGTTATTGCTTTCCAGCCTCATTCCATTATAAGAAAAAGTGCTTTGTATAATTTCAAGCTTTATAAATTTATTGAGATTTGTTTTGTAACTCAACATCTGGCCTATTCTGGAGAATGATCCCTGAACATTTGAGAAGAATATATATATCCTGCTGTTTGAGGGTGCAGTGTTTTTTTTTTATGTGTGTTAGCTCTAGTTCATTTATCATTTTATTCAAGTTCTCCATTTCCTTATTGATCCTCCATCTAAATGTTCTAACTATCGATAAGAGTGGTTTATTGAAGTCTCCAACTATTATTGTAGTGAGGTCCATTTCTCTCTTCACTTTTGCCAGTGTTTACCTCTGTAGTTTTGGGGCACCATGGTTAGGTACCTAAAAATTTATGATTTTTATTTCTTCTTCAGGGATTGCACTTTTTATTCATATATAATGTCTTCTTCATTTCTTATAACAGTTTTACATTTAAAGTCTATTTAGTATTGTTCTAGTTTGTTAGCTGCAGGAATGTGATACACCAGAACTAGAATGGCTTTCAAAAAAGAGAATTTAATAAGTTGCTAGTTCACAGTTCTAAGGCTGAGAAAATATCCCAGTTAAAGCAAGTCTATAAAAATTTCCAAATTAAGGCACCAACAAGAGGTTACCCTTACTCAAGAAAGACTGATGAAAGGGTTTCTCTCTCAACTGAAAAGGCACATGGTAAACATGGTGACACCTACTACCTTCCTCTCCAAGCTTCTTTCTTCTTGAAGGTCACCTGTGGGTGTTTTCCTTTATCTTGAAAGCTGTCTGGCTGTGTGGGCTCTGGCTCTCATCATTCTCAAAAAGGGACTCTCTCCAAAATTTTTCGTCTTCAAAGGATTCCAGTAAACAAATCAAGACCCACCTGGAATGGGTGGAGTCACATCTTCCTCTAATCAAAAGTTAATACCCACACTCGGGTGAGTCACGTCTCCATGGGAACAATCAAAAATCTCTCAGGTGATGATGTTGAATGAGAATTATAGGACATGGCTTTTCTGGGGTCCACTGCAGATTCAAACTGGTACAAGTATCATATTAGTATAGCTACCTTAGCTCTTTTTTGGTTACAGTTTTCTTGGAATACCTTTTTTCAACCTTTCATCTTCAACCTATTAGTGTCTGTTGGTCTAAGGTGGGTTTCTTATAGACAGTATATCAGTGAAGCATACTTTTTATCCAATCTACCAAACTGTGTCTTTGATGTATATTTTAATTCATTAACACAGTTATTTCTGCATAACACAATGTTATTACTGTAAAGGTAATTACTTCAACCATTTAATCCTTTGGTCTTTATATGCTGTATCTTATTTTTCTCTCTTTTTACCCTTTTAGCTACTTTGCTGAGAATCCTCATTTTTACACGCTACTCCAAAGCCTATCTCTCTTGTCTTTTCCCTTAAGCCAGCAGAACACACTTTATTATTTTTTGTAGGGTGGGTCTCTTATTTGTGAACTTTCTGTTTCTGTTTTTGTGAATATCCTAAACTCTCCCTTATATTTGAAGGACTGTTTGCTGGATAAAGAATCTTTTGTTGGCAGTTTTTCCCTTTCATTGCCTTAAATATATCATACTACTGCTTTCTAATGTCCATGGTGTCTGATGAGAAATCAGAATTTAAACTTATTGTGATTCCCTTGTATGTGATGAATTGCTTTTATCCTGCTGCTTTCAGGATTCTCTCTTTATCTTTGGCATTTGTTTAGTATGGGTCTTAGTTAGAATTTATTCTCTTTTGAGTATGTTCTTTTATATTTATGTCTTTCATAAGATTTCAGAAATTTTAAGCCATTATTTTCTCACGTATTCTTCCTGCCTCTTTTCCCTTCTCTTTTCCTTTTGGGGCACCCATGATGCATATGTTTATGCACTTATTGCTATCATTCAAATACTTGAAAATCTGTTCAATTTTTCCATTCTTTTCTCTATCTGTTCTTCTATCTGCAAGATTTCAACAGTCCTTTCTTCTAGTTCACTGATTCTTTCTTTTGCCTCATCAAATCTGATGTATGCCTGTTTTGGTTTGCGAAAGTTGCCAGAATGCAATATACCAGAAATGGATTCACTATCCACTAGCTGTTTTGGAGGGGTGTGTCCTGGAGCTCCCTACTCTGACATCTTTGAGCATGATTTTAATCACTGCAAGTTTCAACTGTGAGTTATTCCCTGGAACTGTATTTGATTAGTCTTTGCCTCTGGAATATGATTGCAGAAAATCACATAATCTACTTGTGCTGGTTTGAAGGGACTTATGTACCCTAGAAAAATCATTCCATTTCTGGTATATTGCATTCCAACAGCCAGCACACTAGGACAGATTTTGGTACCAGAGAAGTGGGGTGCTGCTGCTATTGCAAATACCAAATGTGTTGGAATGACTTTTTAAGTGGATAAGGGGAATATTCTGGAGGAGTTGTGAGGAGCTTGTTAGAGAAGGCATAGGATACTTGGAAGAAACTGTTGTTAGAAATGTGGACAATAAAGATACCTCTGATGAGGCTCTAGACAGAGATGAGGTGAACTGGAAGGAAGGCGACTTTTGTTTTAAAATGGCAGATAGTCTGGCAAAACTGACTAATGGCTTTGGCTGGAAGGCAGATTTTAAAAGTCATGAACTTGGAAAAGCAGAGAAGATTTCCAAATTAAATGTGGAAAGTGCAGCCTGGTTTTGCCTTTCAGCTTATAGTAAACTGTGACAGGAAAGAGATAAGCTGAGAACTGAACTTTTGGGTACAAAGAAACCAGAAATTGATGTTCTGCAAAATTCTGGGCTTCCAGGAAGGGAGACCTCGAGAATAGTGCTCCACATGAAGATTTGGCCAAATGTGGAACCAGTCAGCCATTTCAGAGAAAGCCAGTACGAAGATGGGTTTATCCAAGAAGGATTTGTGGAAACTCCTGCTGTCTGATGGGCATGATCTTTGTTTACTACATAGAAAGCAAACGAGTGTGCTGTGGGACCCATATGAACAGAATAACAGAACTACTGCCAGTTTGGATTGAGAGGGAGAGGAAAGGGACACACTGGAGGAAAATAACTTCACAGGCAGAACTATGGAAGATGAAGTCTAGAATCAAGAAACCTCAGACCAGGAGAACAGATGCACCCAAACATGTGAAAAGGGTGAGTTTGTCCTAAAGGTAGAAGATGGCCTTCCACCTCATTGCAATGGAAGAGTGGTTCTGCCTCAGACCTTGGAGAGAGTGCAGCACATTCCTTGGGAATTGGAGAGAGCCTGTGCCCTAGAGATGGCAGAGAGCTGGGGTGTAGCCCCAATGCTTGGAGAGGGTGGAGCCAAGAAAAAGGTTGTCTTTCCAACGTTCCCCAAGGTTGCATTCAAAGAGAGGCAGGCCTCTACTTCAGTCCTTGGAAAGGGTAGGATTGCCACTTTCTAAAACCCTGAAGATAAATGACTCTAGGACTATGAAATCTAATGGACTTTGCCCTGCAGGTTTTAAAACTGTTGAGTCTTGTGACCCCTGTTTTCCTTCAAATTTATACCTATGGAAATGGGAATATGTATCCTGTGACTGTCCCTTCTTTGTATGGTGGCAATAAATGACTTGTGCTGAGGTTTACAGGTCCAGAGCTAGAGGAGAATTTTGCCTTAGGACAGACCATGCCTGTAGCTAACTTTGATGAGACTTTGTATTGGTTTTTACCTTGTATTGCATTTATATTGTTACTAGACTGCTTTAAGACTTTCTGATATTGTGATGGAACAAATGTATTTTGTATATGGGAAAACAGGTATTTTTTAGGTTCAGAGGGTGGAATGTGCCAGTTTGAAAGGATTCATGTACTCTAAGACAATCCATGTTTTAATCCTGATCCAATCTTGTGGGAGCAACTGCTTCTTTTAATCCCTACTCAGTATTATAGGTTTTGATTAGATCATTTCCACGGAGATGTGACATACCCAATTGTGGATATTACCTTGATTAGATGGAGATGTGACTCCTCCCATTCCAGGGTGACTTAATTAGTTTAGTGTAATCCTTTAAAAGAGGAAGCACTTTGGAGAAAGCCTGAGAGTGATGAGAGAAGAGAACTATGAAGCAAAGAGTCCATGCCACCGGAGGCCTTTGGAAAAGATCCCCAGGGGAGCTTCATGAAACAAGAAGAAGCCTGGAGAGAAAGTTAGCAGATGCCACCATGTTTGCCATGTACCTTTCCAGTTGAGAGAGAAACCCTGAACGTCATCAGCCTTTCTTGAATGAAGGTAACCTCTTATTGGTGCCTTAGATTGGACATTTCTATGTACTTGCTTTAATTGGGACATTTGTAGCCTTCAAACTATAAACTAGCAACTTATTAAATTCCCCTTTTAAAAAGTCATTCCATTTCTGATATATTGCATTCTGGCAGCTAACAAACTAGAACACTAGCTTGTGCCCTCTATCCATACTACTTCCTTTTCCCTCTTACTAATTCTTAGCATAATACCTTGGTTGGTAGCCATATGCTTCTCCAATCTGTGTTTCCCCAATTTCAATGATCATGTGTATGTATGAATTCTTCCAGTGAATTTCCTCATTTTCTGAATGGTTCTCTGAGAAAATTGAGGCCAGATGTAATGACCACACAGTCTAGTATTTGCAACTGGCATGAAAGTAAATATGGCAGTAGAATGAGATTAGTGCTTTACTAGACACATGCTAGACATAAGCAAATATAGAGTGTTGACACAAAACAGGTGAACAATTGCTTCTGTAAGGAGTTTTAAAAAGGCTTAGTTCCAGGCTATTAACTTATATCTTTCAGAAATTTTACTTAATTTCATAGGATCTTCTTTCACTCTTTTCCAGCCAGTCATTAAATTCTATTCATATTACTTCTCACTGTTATACTTAATTTTCTTCAAGCCAAGATACAACATCAGGTTGTAGTAATTATATTCTGGGAAAACTGATTAAAATGGCAGTTAAGCTTACCTTCCTTCTTCATCTCCATTTTCCAGTCTATCCCATGATGAATCTTTCTCATATAAATTTATTGTATTATGCATCTTGCTTCTTATAGAGAAAATCCAACTCCCTTAGGTTGTCATTCAAGGCTCTCAATAATCTAGACTTAAAGTACCTTTTCAAATTCATGCGTGCTACTCCCAGAACAAACTTTCTTAACCTGGCAAACAAGAGCCCTTGCACATTGACTCCTTCAAACTTCCAGTCTTGGGATTCTACCTAATCCCAATTAACTTTATGCTATAGTCATGGTGGCCTATTCTGGTTTCTTGAAACAGTCTTCCCTCTCAGTGGGGCTACTGTGCATTTGTCTTTTCTCAGGCTTGTGAACTTGTTGAGGCCAGAGAGAATTCCTCATTCAGATTTATATTCTCCCAGATTGACCTCTAGACCCAAAACAGTTATCGAAAATATTGACCAAATGAAATATTGCTTACCACTCCTTTAAATCTTGCAGTCCAGTGAGGCACTCTTTAGCCTCTTAAAATGGAAATTTAATGAAAAACAACACTGTTAACTGATTCGCTCCAGTTATTTATGGACATAATTAATACCTCTACTTGTACTTGTGGAAAAACAGATATAATTGCTTTGGTGACTTCTCATAACCTAAGGCAATGAGACTGTGACATAGCTGAGAATAGAGTATAGTTCTTTGACTTCCAATTCTTGTTTTCTACAAAGCACAATTTAACAACAAGGAGAAAAATCTCATATGAATTTAACATTCTTCTTTGAATCAAAATAAATTTTTCTTTCTAACATCAACACTTTCACCACAGGGTATTCTGTGAACTGAAAAGAAAGGCTCTGTGCTGAAGCTGTGTCTTGCTGACATTTCAGCTGGCATTAACTTCTTGTTGGAGAGCTATTTAGCTTGAATAGAACTTGAGAAGTTCAGGGGTAGGAAGAATTTATGTAACCCTCATTTTTTTGTTAATGGAAGCTCTACTACCTTTAAGATCTGAAAAGGCAAGGCCTTGGCTATAAAAAAATATTTTCAGTTCTCTGGAAGATGCATTCTGAAGCAGTTAGCAAGCATTACATTTTCTTTTACACATTACTGAACCACAGGATAGATGCAGAGATGAGATCAGAAAATTGACTGACTGTGTAAGTTGAAAATAATATTGACTATAAAATGAATGTATGACTGACTGGTCTTCAAATATGTAAATATGTCCATGTTAAAGCTTAGCTTGGAAACAGTTTATATGTTAATAAATAAAACAAGATCTAAAGAAAATGGTTAATGTTAAAGCTACAATTCAATCAATATGGTAATTTTCTTGCTCATAATGAAGATGAACATTGAAGAATTTTTAAAAAATAAAATCACATACAATCTGATACTTGGTTTAAAAGGAGTCTAGTAATATAACATCTGCTCACTGAGAGAGAGGGTGGGGCTCTTTTCTTTTATCCCTACGCTTATCCCTGAAAATCCCTGCAGTGATGAAGGGGCATTGCATTTTAGTGCACACAACATCATGCTCCCACGTGTAAGTAGATAAACTCATGACATATGCTTGGGATATATTTCATTCACCCATAATCAGATAATCAGATTTTAAGTTGCTTTAAATGATTTATGATAATTGTTGGGTTCCATTTTGGCATTTCCACAAATTGCTGAATGATGGTCTGTTTGAATTATAAAGATTAAGTGGAGTTATTCACATGATTTTAAATATGATTAAATATTTTTAAATTGATAGATGCCTTTGAAGTCTACCATTCATTCATAATAACCTTAAGGATAGATAAGATGTGATGGGGAAGAAAACACATACGTGAATAGTTACTAAATGATGGAAAAACTCAGCGGTAGGTAATATGTGACTTGAATTTTTAAAAAAAGAAAACTCATATAGGAATTATCATATGGGGTAACAGCATTCCCATTATAGGAAACTTCATTTGAAGAGATATGAAGACAAAAAACGACATACTGTGGTTGGAGAACTAGAAGCAACTCAGGGCTGTTATTTCATAAAATTCAAGCAGAGATGAGTAAGGTTCTGTCTGAAGAGAAAGAAAGAACCCAGGTCAAGATAATTAGTTGTGTCATACAAGACAGTTTGAAGTTCATCCTATAAACAATAGGGCCCAACGAAGAATTTCATTTTAAGTAGGCCTCACTGGCTGCGGTATTGGGAATGAATCTGAGAAGATAAGGCTAGAAGCAGGAAACCCACATAGTTAGTAGAGTGTTGAAGTAGTCCAGAGAGTGAAGTTTGAAGTGAACAAGGAGAGTGATAGTAGTGATGAAAGGGTGGGAAAAGATTAAAGAAATATATAGGAGAGAAAATTGCCAAAACCATGTGTAGATGGTGCAGCATCCACTTGAGATTAGAGAAATGAGGAGAAAGATGACATGGTAGAGAGAAGAAGGAGAAAGAAATTTTTCCTAATAACTGCACTTGCAAACACACTGGCTCTTTTACATTAGTGGCTGCTGAATAATAATGTCATGACATCGGGAGATACTCATTGTCTTTGAAGAATTTCAATATAGAATGTGTATTTGCAATTGCATTTTTATTAGTTTGATTTTCACTTAGAAATACATTTAACTATGTATTTCAATATTTAGCATGTTCTAAGAACTTCCTTATTTTCCAAATATTTTTGTATATGAAAAGAAATGGCAGAGGCTTGTCTTTTAATGGAGGAAAGCAATAGTGGATCAGATTGATTTTTGAGGCATTCCAATAAACTGTCTGAGGGTTAACTTTTAAGATGCAAATTAAAAGTATAAGGATAAGTACAAGGATAGGGCAGGCCATGGCAGCCCATCAGGCAGAGTTCTCGCCTGCCATGACATAGACCTGGATTTGATTCCTGGTGCCTGCCCATGTTAAAAATAATATATATATATATATATATGTGAATATTCATCAAGCATCCTTAGATTTATGAATGAGCCAAGGATTTATCAGCCTTAATTCATTTAATCCAATGGAATTAAAGCTAAAATAAATAGATAACTCAAGCGTTATCCTGAGATTAATGTTTATGCTGCTCAAATCTGCTATTACCACTTCACTAAGATGCAATTGGTAAAACCCAACCCAGTGAAACCAAACAGAAAACCATCTAGCCAGAAATATTACCTCATAAAGGAATGACCTCCTTTCCATATACAGGTAGCAATAACTTAAGGGTTTATTTGACTATGAAAAGGATTTCAGAGTCAAGTTTTACGGAAATAAGAGTGTCTTATGGTTAGAAGGTACACATTGTTGTACATTTTTGTTAAAATGAATGGCATCGTTTCTAAAAGGCAAGAAATATTGTATCATGTAATTCTAGAAAGAATGATTCAAAATTTCCAACAATACTAAAATAATCAACAGCTCTAGATTTTGTCACATTTCTGTGCCTCCAAATACTACATATTTCTTTATATACATTTACAATAACATACCTTGTAGGGTTTTACCTGCAGTGCAAATGTTGGAGAATCATATTTACCAGGATTTGTTATGCATATGATGCCAGTAATTTATCCTTGCAATGAAATAGTTTATTGCAACTAAAGAGAAATATCTATAATTCTATAATTCTTAAGGATGGTCCTTAGGAGCAATGGTCATTCCAGGTAACGGTTTGTAATTCCTCCTAAATCATTACTGCCGTGGTGTACTACAGGATACCCAAGTAGCCTGAAAAAATTGATGTGTATCTCTAAGCACTTGAAAGAATACTAGACTTTGGCACTGGGAAAAATCTGAAATTTTATGCTTAATCTATTAGAACAAAAGGGGTCTCTGCTACTTATTTTGCTAAATATTTTTAGGATAATTCTTAGATTTCAAAGGCATAACTGCTAACCAGTGAAAATCATTAAACTCCTTAAGCTAAAAGTACTTACGTAGCCAATGTGCAGTTAAAGACATGCTGCATCTGTAGGACAGTCCCTTGTCAGGATAAGTCAGTGAAAAACAAAACAAAACCGGTTTGTCTAAATTTTAAGTAATCTCTAGATTAAGAGGTCACAAGTATTGATTCATGTTTGAAATTTGGGCTAGACACACTTCTGGCTGCTTCTCATCTTCCTTTTAGAGCAAGTCATAGTTGTTTTTGGCAGCAACTGTCTTTTTAATAATCGTCCTTAGCATTTTTTTTTCCTGTACTGGTTTTATGTGTTATTTCTCAATTGTTTGAAAGTGCCAAAACTAAGACATTTTTCCCCAGGAAATGAAGGGTGATAGTTTTAATACTATCATGAGAAGAAGTAACTGTTTCCGGGCGCCATGTAGCAAATCTAGCATCACCATAAATGTACCATAAGAGTCAAGTTTGTTTGAACGAGTATCTTAAGGGAAAATCTGGCTGAGTCACTCTGAAGCATTTCAACCATGAGAAATAAACTACATTTGTTAATTTCCTAGTTGCCAAAGGGCCACATTAAGAAGACTTGCTGTAGTCGAGGGATGTTTCAAGGTTATGATATTGCCTATCAAACATCAAAACATGAGATGCACAAGACTGAAAAAAAAAACCTCAGTAACTTTCATTTTACATTCAATAGTAGGTCCTTAGAAAGTAACTGGATGTCCTTGATACTGAACTATGGTTCATTTCTGCCGCTCTAGGCATTTTCCTGAATACCTTTCTTACCTTTATGGGGATGCAGTCATAAACGGTATAAGGGTGAGATAAGTACATGTACTGATTTTGTGTTGCTCACAGTAAGAATTCAGGAATGTGGAACTCATGATAATAATGAAGGTGTACTGCTTTTTATATGTTTAAATCATTGAGTGTGGTTGTTTTAAAAATTAGAGTGGAAGTTTAGAACAAAAGCGTTTTTTATCTATGACTACTGTTTGATTTTACTTGAAACCAAATTATTAGATTTGAAGCATAGTTCCAGTTAATAACTTCTTCTTAGAAGTACATCTCCATTTAAATAAGAATTTCAATGCAAATGAGTCTTGGAATTTTAACACTTTTAAAGTAAGCAAATGGATATAACAGTTCATAATCTAGGGTTTTACATGTGACTCTAAAATAGTTGTTTGGCAAATACAAAATACAGTGAAAGGGCAAGCTCCTTGTGATGGAAATATACTATGTTATGATTCATTATTAGTAGAGAACATAAAATATGAAAATATATCTCATCAATTTGAATTTTGAGTACATATATATAATCAGGAAAAATACGGTTAGATTCTAGGATATGACAAGCCGTAAAGCTTCCCAATGGCCATAAACTTGGTTTTAATTGAGAAACAAATGATCTCAGATGAGTTCAGAAAATTCACACTTAATGCTTACAAAAGCGTATATTTAGCTATTCAAATAATTCCTGAATCAGATATCCATAAATTGAGATGAATAGAATGTTTTATATGAAATGAGATTGTTAATGCCTCAAGGACTCATTAGATTAGCCTTTGCCTCTCTCGTGTCCATCATGTAGGTAGGATTTCTATATATGCTTACTGAAGAAGTAGATTATTTCACATACAACTGTTCTGAAGAATTTATAATTCATAAATTTAGTGTACATTATCTCATTAGCTGTGCAAAGTGCTTTGGCACAAAAATGTTTCATCATATGTTTGATATAAAACCAGAATTCCAAAAGCTCTTTTCCATAATAAATTTGGTCCCTTTTTAGATCTATAGCTTAGATAGAATCTAATTTTACAAAGCGTAATGGCAGGTTATAGTCCTACAGGTAGTTATTCAGAAATTTTGACAACCATGCTGTATTCCTTGCATATATAGCAGGAGATCCTCAGTTATTTTAATGACTCAAAATCTCTAAATTGGACATTTTTTCTTGCCAACTAAAATCATTCTTAAAAAGGCCGGGTCCTACAAGAGTTGGGGGGGGGGTTAGATTTCCTATTTGGCGAGGGTGTGTTTATTGGTTATTTTTTCTCTTGAGAACAATGAAATTATCTAAAATTGAGAGTGTTGATGAACTGTGGACTTTGGGCATTATACATGATGCCTAATGAATGCAGGTGGCTGAAGGATGCGCTCACTGGGAAGATTAGCAAAACAATGGCATATACATATGATCATATTTTGTGCTGTTACAAAAAGGAATGAAGTCATGAAGCATGCAACGATGTGAATGAACCTGTGGGACATTTGATGAGGCAAAATAAGCCAGAAACGAAAGAACAATTATTGTATGATTTCCTTTACAAAGTGTTTATAAGAAAATTGGCCTAGAGTGTAAGCTCTTACAGCAGACACATTTAGTCCAGAGTGGTAATTATTATTTCTGGATTTTGAGAGGCTGTTTTATATATCTATTACTTGGTATTTAGAGAAGAAAATAAAGCTAATCAGGTCCTGATTAAGGTAATTAAGAACACAGGGTTAAGGAAGACATTGTCTATATTTTAGAAACACACCTACTCCTTGATACCAAAGGAAGAAAGGTTTATTTTACCTGGAACCTGAATTTTCTGTAGCATGTAATCTAACTCAACCTGTCTGGATAGTTCATTTGAACAATTGATACACAGGAAACTCAGAATAAGAATGACAGCCTTTAATCCTATAAAGCTTATTGTAATGCCTGGATACACAATAGAACATATTAAGTAGATAAGTATCGGCAAAGTCCCTTGAGGGATGGGAGAAAAAATATGCAACTATTAAACTTTACCATCAGGGAATTCCCTGATGCTGTGTCAAACATTAGGGGCACCCAGGTAAATAGACCAAGCCCTTGATCTTGAGACTTACTCTTGTGAAGCTTATGTAGGTAGCAGAGAAGCTTAGCCTACCTATAAGTATGCCTAAGAGTTACTTCTGGAGGACCTCTGTTGTTGCTCAGATGTGGCCTCACTCTCTCTAAGCTGAACTCTGCAAGTGAAATAATTACCCTTCCCCTACATGTTTCATTCCATCCAGGGGGGAAAGTCTCTCTGGTGGTGTGGGAAATGACTCCCAGGGGTGAGTCCAGCCCTGGTACCATGGGATCAACAATTCCATCCTGACCAAAAGGTAGAAAAGAAGTGTAACAATAAAGTATCAGTGGCTGAGAGAGTTCAAATAGAGTTGAGAGGCTACTCTGGAGGTCACTCTTCCACAAGATTCAGTTAGACATTGCTACTTATCATAACCCCAACCAAAACCGTTCCAGCCAATCCTAAAGAATACATGGGGCAATATATAAGATCCTCTGAGACGATGGTATGGTAGCACACAGCAAACTCTGGGATCTGTCCTGTAATTGCTTGTTGAAGAGTGCTTTGAAACGATTCCTTTTTTTCTTTCTGTGTTTTGAATATATGTTATATTATACAATAAAAAAGTTAAAAAAGATTCTATTGATTTTGAAATATACTATTTCATTTGATCAGTTTATGACTGATGGGTTGAATTTTTTTTTTACTACTTTAAAAACTTTATTTTGAAGTAACTTCAGAATTAAACAAGTTGCAAAACAAACAAACAAAAGGCCAGGTTCTTACTAGGAATAGGGGTCCACAAACTCTTAGATGGGTTGAGAGTTTCTAAGTTTCATATTCCTGGCAATGAAAATTCCTCAGTACAAACACAAAGTGAAATTCATTAAAAACTATACATGATATAAAATGAATAATTATCAGGGCTTCAAATTGTGTCTATCATCATCTTAATAAAAGAGTATATTACATTTATTATTTTGACCATGTCATTACTATTAAATTCCTCACAGGATTTTGTTTCTCATAAAATGTCATTATAGAACAGAAATGCTGCAATTCAAGGTGAGTACAATAAGTTGCACCATTTTTAACATAACTGTAAATAGCAATAGTGTGGAATTTAGAAAGAAAGAGAAGAGTTAATCTCAAACTCACTCTATATCAACATGTGAATAAATTAACCACCTTGGCCTTGATTGCATTTCTTGCTAAGAAAGAGGGTTAGACTAAATGTTTGTAATGCCTATTCCTACTCTAAATGTTACTTACATATAAAGCTCTTTATTTGTATTAATGTTATCATTATCACTATTTCTGTCATCATTATTATAATTTTTGACTAAATGCTTTGGGAATTTAAAGGCCCTTGGAATCATTCTAGCAAAAGGCATAACTTCATCACTCCCTCTTCAGTCTGATGGATGCCTCATCTTCTAGGAAGAATTCCAGAGACCACGGATGATCATTTCTCGGTGATCATTTTTTTTCTCTGTGAGTCATGACACAGCAAACAAATGTACAGAGAATGAATAGCATATAAGAATGTATTTCTCAAAGTCAGCACAGTATTTTACTATTTATTAGATTTTTCCTCTACAAATTAAAAAAATTCAACATTTACATTTCAACCCAATCTTCATAAATATGACATAACAAATTACATTCTCAAAGACTTGAAAACTATAATGACGTACAAGTGATTTATTCTAGGTGATTTAATGGGGTAGTTGCTAAGCCTTGAATAATATGATATAACTAAGATGGCCTGATGCCCACTAAGAATATGCTTCATCATTTATTTCACCATCCTTTAAGGTATTTTTACTAAAGGATTTTTTGCAAATTAAATTTAAAATGTTTCCATTAACATTACACCCAGAAAGATAATATTATCCCATAGAGAAATGCCAGCTGTACCTCAGATTTAAGTCAAGAACAAAATGTCTTTCTATATCCAGCAATTTTGTGTGGTAACTTAGCACTTTTATTTTTATCTCACTGGCATGCCACCAGAACCACCATTTATTTTTCTTTTATCAGCAGTTTAGGGTACAATAAAGAATTGATGCTTTAATGTATTTTGGTACTAGAAGATTGGGGTATCTGTGCTTCAAAAATTGGGAGCAAGAATTTTGTTTGACACATTTATGCATTTAGAAAGTAGCTATTAGTTACTTTAAATAGTAGTTGTAAGGTAATTACTTATCTGTGTTGGTGCCAAGAAATATATATGTGTGTGTGTATGTAATTTTCATACATATATATATATATGTAACTTGTATACATATAGTATATATTTTCCCCTTTAAGAGCTACTATCTGGTGGTATGCTCTATACGTTAAATGTTAAAATAGGCCATGTTATGAAAAAAATATCATCATGGGTAAATAATTACTTTTAAATTATTTCCAAAATTTGTGGGCTTTTTATAAAACTTGATTATCTTGAAGCAACTTACAGTGGGAACCATGTTAGAGTTTCTATCATGAGTTCCAGTAATTCTCAAGCCAATTAAATTCTTTCATCAAGTAAAAGATCAAAATATAAAAGAGGAGCAGAACATAATTTTAATAGCATGATGATTTTTATGTCATGTAGGAGTATATGAGTAAAGGCCCTGATATTTACTATTGGCAGGACTGGGTCAGTCAGTTCCCTAGACTGAGTCTTCATTTTTAAAATTGTGCAAATAATAGTGCTTAGCTCAGATTGTGGCTATGAAGACCTTGCATATGTAGCCCGACGTGTAGCTTTAAGCACTAGGAAAATAATAGCAATGATCACAAACAAAATGGGTGAATACCAATTAGGAACACCTGAATAAGAGAAATGCAGCAACACACCAACTAATAAATTTAAATGAACATTTAACACTTACTATATATTTAAGTAATACACCAATTAATAATTAGACCGAACATACCAATTAACAATTCGACAGGCGTTAAATACTTACTATACCTAAGTAACACACCAATTAGCATTAAACAGATATGCTTAATTTCATTAAATAACATATAATTGTTGGATTACTTATTTTCCAGGAATATACTCAACACATACACACACACACACACAAACAATGGGTGAGTAGCCCTGGGGAAGCACAGGTTGGAGTATATCAAATCCTGTCCTCTTGGCTTAAGCCCTGCATGCTTCTGGATAATGCTAATGGTTCATAAGATTAATATTAAATACTTTCTCTTCCTCATTCCCCCATTTATGATCCAGGAATAGCTGTTTAAGATAAATGATAAGCATTTTTTTTCCTTATTGCCTACTAGATTCTTCCCATTATCTCACTAAGACTTAGAGTGAGGATCATTTCTCTGATTACAAGGAACCACAAATTAGAGCAATTTTAGGGTTATTGTGGAATTAGGGGCTCTCATTCAAGATGGCTTCTGTCTCAACACAGTGGCTGATATTGGTGGGTTTTATAATAGCTCTAATTCCTAATATGTGCTCATAGGAAATCCATGACTGGTCTTCATGGAACAGCAGAAAATCCAGAATTGTCATCATCATTTTCCAATCTTAATGTACATGAGAGTGAGAAAGGAACACTGGTTTGCAATAAATGATAAGTCTCTGTGCCTTGTGGTCTGCAAAGTTTCTTTCCCATTATCTTATAAGACTTAGAACCAGAACGATTTCCAGGGTTACAGGTGTCCACACATTAAAGCACAGGGCAAATCTTATGTGCCAACCTGGGAATAACTGTAGACAATTCAAAATATTGTGCCCACACAATGGATGAAAGTTTCAGATAAACAATTTAGACTGTGCTCACCTGGGAGGTTTTCTGGACTCAGCTTGACTCTCTCCCTTCATGCTTCTGTGGTCTATAGGCTACTAGGATCGACTTCAGAGGTGACAAGAGAAATTGGGTAATGTTTTTCTCACTCTCCAGTTGGCTAACCTCATCTTGCTTGCTTCTTTCCCCATACAACATATGCTACTCCCATTCCAGATCCTTGGAAATCTCATCCAATCATGGCATTAGACTTGAAAATCAGGACTTTATTATCTTTATGAGTTTAGATGCAGCTTTTTGGATATACTTCCTCTTGGTCCTGAGACCTGTGAAGGCCTATGAAAGGTGAATTATCTTCCTCTTACACCTCCAACAGATAATTGTGAGACAGGAACATAAAAACTATATAAACACTCCCATTTGGGAGGAAAATTAGAAAGAACATAGTAGGCACTGCTCCAAGATGATTCTGAAACCCACCGAGGCAAATGTGGCCAGGCCTATTCTAGGTACAGGGAATGTTTCCTGATTAGGGCCTGATTTTGCTCCCTGGGAAACATTTTCTAGTCTGTTCTTTAACTCTATCCTTTTATATGCCTTTCTATTTTGGCAGTCCTTGGATTCTTCTAAAGATGTGTATAGGAAAATATGCATTTTGAGGGTTTTTCTCAGTCTGGTACCTGCTCAAAGGAAGATAGGGACCTTTTTTCATTTTGAACTATTTCAATCCCCTTCATCCATGAAGGTAGGGCTTTTGTTAATGTAATTCACTTAAACATTTTGTGGTTTCCAATTAATTGGATTACACAGATTTTGTTCCTCAAATGCCATATCCACATTTTTCTCTTTTTTGATTGGGCATATTAAGCTTCTGTGGAACAGGCTCTTTAGAAATCTTTTTGACTAGTGGAGAGAGTCTAATGGACACTATATAAATTTTTTCAGAGGACTTAAGGAGTGAAAGTCAACCCTTGATGTAGTGATGATTGTCCCCAAACCTTCTATGCATTGAGAATCTTTTGTCAATTTGGGAAACTACATATGAGGAACTCTTATTTTCCAGCCCAGATTCAGGAAATTATGCAGTTCTATCTCTGGGGTTTGATTAGCTGTTGATGGAGCGATGGAGTCAAATGGTCACGTATCCCTCATCCTCTAGCAGGCCAACTCCAGTTTTGTTCACACACTAGTAGCTTGATTCTAAAAGGAATGAAAAGAATCTCAGTCTCTGAATAATTTTTCACCACACTACTTTGGCCTGATAAGATTCAAGGGATGGTGAAACAGACTATTTCTCTTTATGGGAGCAGTAAAGAATGATGACCATTTTTGTAATCTTCCATGAGGATGATAACATGGATTATTGTCTGGACTTCATGCAGCTCCAGAAAATCTAGAGTTGTTTGCTGCCATTTTTCATCTTTTGTGACATCCCAAGTAATATGAGAACTAAGAAGGAATGGTGGATTGGAGGCAAATGACAGTCTCTGCTCCTAACTATCTATCAAGATTTCTTTCCTATTATCTCATTTAGTCTAAAAACCAAGATCCTTTCCCTAGGGCGAGGAACACAGGACAGAATTTATGTGCCAATCTGATCATTTATATATGGCAAATGCAAATATCCTGCACAGCTTAATAGCTAAAAAGATAGCCTTACATGACACAAATCACTGTGGCTTTTAGTTTACCAAAGAGAGGTTATCAGAGAAGAAAAATGAACAGATATTGAACAAATATAAAAATCAGAATGTTTTCAGATTTTTCAATAACTATGTCGGAAACTAGAAGGCAATGAAGCAATGCCACAATGAAGCAATGCCGTTGAAATTCTGAAGTGAATAATTTGCAGCTTAGAACATTGAGACAATCCATTCCTGTAATTTTAAGTCACTTGGTTTGTGGTAATTTGTTATGGCAACCCTAGGAAATTCATGTTTATTTTCATTTATATTAAAAGGTTCTGACTGCATCTGTTCTTTACATCGGAAATTTTTTTTCTTTTTTAGTTTAAGTAAATCGTTTAATACTTAAACTAGTGCCTGATTACGACTGGGCAACAAACAGCTTTGTAAACTGAATGCATGTATGATTCAATGGAAATCTCTTCAGTTATTATCAGAATAATTTACTGGGACCTTCACATTCTAGGCATATCTTAATTCTGTGTAAACTGTTAACATGCAACTGTGCTCTCCATGGAGATGCAGCGTATATCAAAGCACTTACTCTGAACTGTCTGGAAAGTAAGAGTGTCATTTCAGCAGTGGCTGCAATTTGTTCACCTCCTCTCATCTCCCTCGGTGGCTGTAGTAGTGCATGTTTAGTCCCAGATTTATTTGTGATTAGATACCAGAAATCATTAGTCCAATTAGCATCCATGTCTCCATAAAATGAGGGGCAAGTTGTGTCATATTTGTTACAATTTACAAATAAAAATCTTCAGATTCTATAAAGGAATCTTATACCATTTTGTCAAAAAAAAATCTGATTTGTTTGGTAGAGTTGGAAGTTGTTTTCTCATGTATTTTTAATAGATATCTCTTTCTGATTCAATCTAAAAAAAAATGTCTCCATCAGAATTTGATGGTATGGGGGTTTGAGTAACCTTAAAAAAACTATTTTTAACCAATTAATGACAAAAAATTCCTAAAAATACATTTTAAAAGCTAATTAAATGTTCATCTGATCTGTGAATGCTTTTTCACAAATGACATTTGTGAAGATAATTAATTTTCATTTCACAGGACACATTTCACAGGCAAAAAGTTCTGAAAGCTGCATCCAAAGTTATGGTTTGAGGGAAAAATATCCAAAAAATGAGTAATATATTTAATTCAATGGTTGAAAATATTTTGTGGAATTAAACTTAGGCTATCATAATTATTACAAAACTTTAGTAGAGAAGAAGCCCACATTACAACTTTTCACAAGTCAACATTAAAATACACAATTATTTATTAAATACCATTTAAACAGCGTCACTCTATTCAGTTTATGAGATATATAAATGTGAATCATATATTAATGATATTTTTCTTCATCCCCATGGTTTCATGTATGTGTTCCTAAGTGGATATAAGTAACAGTTTTAACATTTTTTTTAATCATGCAAATCTAAGCTACAGTGCCAGGTAGTTCACGCACATCTCTAACTCAAGGGGAAATCTCTTGAGTTACATACTAGTGCTTTATTCCTACCTAGATTGTGAAAGACCACGTCCATCTCCCCAACCACCCATTTTCTAATAGTTCATTCATTCAATAATTTCATTCTATCAATATTTTTTCTGCCCTTACTATGTGCTAAGCACTGTTCTAGTAGGTGTTGGAGGTAGTAGTAAACAAAACAGACACAAGCCCTTACCTCCATATAATCTAGTCATATGTGGAGCTTTAAACAACAGATACAATAAGGAATTACATGAAAGCATATGGCTCCCTGGGCTGGGCCAACTAGCACATGGTCCAGCACTAGTGGAAGAATGAATGGATGGTCATACACTTCACCATGTTGGATTATGAATGAGCTGGAGATGGTGATTAAGCCATTGCTATGATTATTAAAACAAAGCACTCCTCACTTCATACCCTCTGCCTGAACAACTCTTTCACCAACTTTTTGAAAAATTGACTTTGAATTTCTATATTTAAATTGGTTCTACTCATCTCCGTCACTCATCCCAGGACCTTCCCACTGGGATCCCTATTTTATCACAAGATTTTATTTATTGTCTCCATAGAACTGCTGATCATCAGTACTTATTTTACTTCCTTTGAATTACTAGTTTACTCTATGCTCCCTACTAGAAGGTAAGCTCTGTGAAGTCAAGGTTCTTATTTGTCTTGTTTGTTGCCAAGTACAATGTCTGGCCTATAAGAGAAACTCAGTAAACATTTATTGAAGTAATGAAGCAAGCATGAGATATTTAAGACACATACACAATAGAGGGTGAAGAAGTCTGTAGATAGTGTGTGGAGAACTCAGGTGACCCAAAAAGAAAATGTGAGTCAGGTTAATGCTAGGGCATTGAAAAGGAAGATTATATTCTCCTGTTCCTGATGTACTAAAATATTTTGGACTCAGAACACTGTTTCTGCATAAGACCCATCCTGGTTACCCTATGTATTCTTAATTTCTGTGGGATTCTAACTACTTTGTTGCTTTAAACAGAGGTCTACAATAGTCTAGCTCCCTTTAGCTAACCTGGATAAATCTCTGAGTCTAATAAACTGAACAACCTACTAGAAATATCTTATTTGACTTATGAGTTGCTCATTTAGAGACTTGTGACACACAACTGTGACATCAGACATATTTTTTTAAAATACTTTCCTCAGAGAACTGAAATTTTTTCCTTATATTATTCAACTAATAAAAACTGGAATTATTCTATTAACATTGGCTGCATGGGTAGTTCAGTGGTTAGAATGCCTGCCTTTCATGCAGGAGACCTGGGTTCGATTCCTGGACCATACACCACCCCCACCCCCTGCCAAAAAGAAATGGAATTATTCTATTGACATGAAAAGGCTTACCCAAATTCAGGAACTCAAAATAAATTCAGAGTATGTTGATTATACTGTGTGTGACCAGGAGACATCAGAAGATTTCCTGGTGGTAATTTATAAGACATTCTTAAAACCACAATATCTAAGTTGGGTCCAAGTCATCAGAAAGAGGAAGAAATATCATGAAATATGAAAAATTTTCTGGCTGCTTGAATATCAAGCTCGATTGGGATAGTCTCTTGTAACAGCCAGTTCCAATTATGAGGCTTAAACTCTAAGCAATCTGGAGATTTATTATCTTAGAAATTACTTCTCCTCTTTGTGACCACACAATGGCTGAAAATGGCTCCATTTTTATAGATAAGAGGCTTTAATTTTATATGTGGATACTAGAAATAGGATATTTTATCAAGTGCCATACACTCTAATGGAACTTCCTAGCTAGCATCAACTGCACTAAGGGCTAAACATTCTACTCATAAAGCACTGAAGTCATTTTTTGATTCATATAAACTTTAGGGAAATTTGCCATGAATTTATTTTCATGGATATTTGGAGGATTAGTGAAGTTTGTAATTTGCATGCAATTTCAGAGATTATTTTTCTAAGCACATAGTGCAGGTAAACAAGTTTCAGCTAATATTTTCATCTCTAACATTTATAGGGCTTTCACAAATAAGTAGGAAAAAAAGTTACTTTCCTTTGAATGGTCCCTAAGATGATTATTATCTCTGGAAGCTGGTGTAATGAGGGCATACTTGGCAAATTGTTGGCCATTTTAACTTCAGTTAGTGACAGAAATGATAGTTGTAACTGAATGCAATGAGAATTTTTTTCTCAGATATGGGTTTGGCAGGAATGTCTTCTCCCTCTGGGAGGAAAAGAAGGGATGTCCTCATTATCTCAAATATTAATACACCAAATTTAATCTCATTGATCTTCTCTGATATCCCTATGCATGACTTATCTCAGGCCAAATATTTCGCTTGGTTTCTGGATGCTATCTGTAATATTTTGAACATGTATGAGCACCAGGTAAGCATGTTTTTGAAGCCAAATCCATTCCCATCGGTGTGGACCCACTGTAAATAAAATTTTTTGGTGAGTAGAATTAAGTTGAGATGTGACCCACCCCTTCACGGTACGTCTTAATTCTCTTGCTGAAATACTTTATAAAAGGATGAAATCCAGAACAAAAGACACAGAAGTTCAGAAAAAAAAAACACAGATTGAGCAGCAAGAAGCTGAAAGCAACAAAAGCTGTGTGAGAAGCACCAGCAGATGCTGCCATATTTCTTGCCATGTGACAAAGGAATCCAGGATAGCCGAACTGACTGTTGGTACCTTGATTTGGACATTTTCATGTCTTTAGAATGTAAGCTTGTAAACTAATTAATCCCCATTGTTAAAAGCCAGCCTATATCTGGTATATTGCATATTGGCAGCTTTAGTGAACTGAAACACTACCTACTATGGACTTCCTAAAAACATTGCTTATGCAATATTCCTCTCTTCCACAAATTTTTCCTCTCAAAAACCCTATCCTCAGAGAATTTATGGAAAATTCAAGGATGAGTATTTGAAATCCATTGTCCCACGTCACCTAGTGAGAGAGGGCTACAACACAGAGGCCAAGATTCAAACCAAGTCAGTTTAGTGCCTGAGCACAAGCTGATAGCTCCCAATTGTTTTATTTTAAACTTAGATAGAATCTGAAACTTCTTGTCCTTGTTTTCAATCTTCTTAATGTTCTTCCCTCTGCTTATTTCTCTGCCTTAACAAATTATCACAAACTGAGTGGCTTAAAACAACAGACATTTAATCTCCAATAATTCTGGAGTTCAAAGTCAGATATTAAGGTGTAGCTGTGTCACACTCCTCTGTGGCCTTTAGGGGAGACTCCATCCTCGCCTTTTACAGCTTCTGGTAGCTGTTGGAGTTTCTTAGCTTGTGGTCGCCTCATTCCAACCTCTACTTCTGTTTTCACATTGCTTTTTTTCCTCTTCCAGTTGTGCCTTCTTCTCAACTGTCTCTCTCTATAAGATGCTGGTCATTGGATTTAAGACCCACCTGGATAATGCAGGATTATCTCATGTCAAGAGCTTAATTGCATTTGCAAAGACCCTTTTTAAAAATAAGGTAACATTCACAAGTTCCAGTGATTTGGACATGAGCATATCTTTTGAGGGGGCTACTGCTCAAAGCGCTATATTCTCTTAACTCAAATTGTCCATTTAGGTGCCATTAGGCTCCAGGCACACAATTATCTATACCGTCTTAGGAGATAATAAACACATTCTATTTGGGGACCTTTCCACTGGCTTTATCCTCTGCTTAAAATGATCTTCCCCATACTTAAAACCTGGCTCTTTCTCATCAGTCAGCTTTCAGTTAAAATATCACCTCTGAGAGAGACTTCTCTTTCCACCTAACTGGAAGTGACCACCTGGTCACATTCTATCACATTACTTTGTTTTCATTCTCTTCAAATCACTTGCCATCATTTGATACGTTTATTGGCTAATTTTGTACTTGTTCATTCATTATTCATATTATTATTTTAAAAATCATTTTCCCTCACCTTCAAAAAAGTCTCATAAAAATTGTGACCTTGTTTGTCTGATTCGGGTTTGTTAGCCCATGGCATTTATGGCATTCAATTTGCAATTCTTCAATGAATTAGTAAATATGCTCTAAATTAATTAATTTATGGAAGGGCAAAATTGTGCTTTTTCTATCAGAAGTAGAACAGTAACACCAAAATATTTAGATAGTGCTTTAATAGGGGATGGAAATCTAGTGAAGTTGCTTTTTGCATTTCTGCAAAGTGGCTTGAAGAATGTTTTTCCTTTGTGGTAGTGCAGATTTCTAAGGAAATGATTAGGTCATTGCATCAGAGTGTGCCCTGATGGAAAGATGAATGCAAGGCAGAGTTTTAGATTTGCTTTCCCTTCATTTCTCAGATTTCTCAGATGCCAAGAGGAGAATCCAAGGTAGCAAAGTAAGAGTCAATCATGAGGGTGGAAAAGAAATGTTTATGATAATGTCCAATTAAGTCATCATATATATTATCTGTATATGAGTAGCTTATATATTATGCTATTTTTTTTAAGATGTGTTCAGAACTACTCTGCTCCTAGAGTTCTCTACTAAATCTCCCTCGTTTGTCCCCTGTACAAACTTGTGGCAGCTGAAACTTCTGTGTGAACCAAGAGCAATGCTCATACTGCTTCCTGCCAGGGCCTAGTACAGTACCTTGCATGGAGTAAATGCTGTGAAACACCATGATCATTGTCTACAGAGAGCCTACAAGGGAGACAGTTCATAAGCACATGTGTTAACCTAAATAAATCATCATCTTTCTGGAAATCATCATTTCAATATCCTTATCCCCATCCTAAATAGGTTGTGAACGAGGATGAACAAGTGTTGGGGTTAGGGGTGAGATGGGGATGGGAGGTTGGCAGGAGTTGATCATGACAACATCTAAAAACATCAAACCAAGTCCCTCATATTATATTTGATGAAATGCAGTTGATCATTTTGCTGAGCGGATCAGAAAAACACATTTTAATTGTTGTCTTTACATATGTCTGTGTGTCTATGACTGTAGATACATACATATGATATCAAAATTTTTATGGAAATACTAAGTGTATAGATGAAACATAAGCACCTTTCAAGGAACAAACTGAAATTTTTTCTTAACCTAGTATCTTCCAATCTTCCTTCCTAAGTGAATACAAGAAACCTTCTTTATACTATATTTCTTTGTGCACTGTGTTTGTTTATGCTTAAATTGTTGTTAGTTATGCATGGAGATGTATTCTCATTGTTCAGTTGACATTATGAAATGTACTTGTGCATCTCAGACTGAGCTAAAATTAATAGATTTATTTTTCTAAGATGAATATAAGGTGATGCTCTCGGCTGCCAAGCTAAATTCTTGCTAAGTAGGCAGTAGGTTCAAAAGACAAAACATAAGCTGAATGGGAGAACCACTGTAGAATTTTCCATATCAGTGATGGTGCCAATAAATTAGAAATTTTATTATGAACATCTAAAAACTGTTGACTCATTTGGGAAATTTGTATGTATTCATACAACTAAAGAAAAAAGGATTTGACCTTTCTCAGATAAACTATAAAGAAAAAAATGAAATAAAATTGTAACGATATTTGACAGAATATCAGTGAAAAAGCTAGTACAATCTAAATGCTACTAGTTAAGGTGGAGAATTGATTAGCAATTAAGGACCCCAAAACCACAGTGCAGAGGAAACAGACAGGTTCTTCTGAAGAGAAGAAATCACCAGTTTGTTGGTGTTCAGAGTTTTTGAGCTACTCAGGGAACAGATATGAAGTTTTTCAGAGTTTTTGAGCTACTCAGGGAACAGATATGAAGTTGTCAAAATATCACTGTCAAAAAATCGGTTAGTCACCATTTGCTATAATGATTATTAAAAGCTTATAACCATCTTTTGATAAAAACGTTATTTTTTTTAGTATAATGAGTTTTCTACTCCAAAACACCCTAATTCAACAATATTATAACAAAATAAGATGCATCCATTAACTTGACACTACTATTTCTAATCAGAGAATATTATGTAGGACAAAATTCAAGCTGCAAACCAGATTAGTATGAATCCAGTGTGACTTAGTTTGTACACTTACGCCAAGAAAGAACGATAACAAGATAGCAACTTCTGTTAATGGTTACAGGTTTGAAGTGCCCTTTTGCTTGGTTTTATTTTGCCATAAAAGTATTTTTCTGGCTACAACTCTGTTTTACATGCAGTTAGGATGTGCAGTAACCATTGGGCCCAATTGGTGGAAAAACTGTGCAGAAGGAAGAATGCACCTTTCAAGGAACAAACTGAAATTTTTTCTTAACCTAGTATCTTCCAATCTTCCTTCCTAAGTGAATACAAGAAACCTTCTTTATACTATATTTCTTTGTGCACTGTGTTTGTTTATGCTTAAATTGTTGTTAGTTATGCATGGAGATGTATTCTCATTGTTCAGTTGATATTATGAAATGTACTTGTGCATCTCAGACTGAGCTAAAATTAATAGATTTATTTTTCTACTTGAGGGTTTTTTCTATTTCAAAGGCATGGTTTTCCAGAAAAAGTTAGTCATTAAGCAAGAGAAATGTATGCTTATCTTTTTTAATATTAACAATCAAGTTCAACTCATTCATTTTACACACATATGCATAATATATGCACAAAGTGCCAGGAACAGTCCTAGGAAAGGTCTAGCAGGGCATAAGTGCTGTTTTTCATTCAAGTCCTTACAATATTCAAGTTAACTCTAGTTGTCTCATAGATCTTAGAGTCTGATCGACCTTAGATTTTAACAGAAACAGGACATTTGATTCCAATTACTATTCTAGAAGCAAAGAAATGAAATAAAAAGAATATATTGTAATAAATATGTGAACATTTAGTTTTGATGCACAAGGACTTTTTTTTTTCCCACTTTCATCTAAGCAGCAGTATGACTGTATGTGGAAACTCCAGCAATTGCAAGCATCAGGGTCCTAGAGAAGTCCATTACTTCTCTGGGAATATCTCTCAATTCATTGCTCTTAGAAAGCAGCCTGCATTTTCTGAGGGCAGGCTGACTTGGGATAATACAAAACCAAATCAGGCAACATAATCTGATCTAAGGGCTTAAGCAGAGAAAGCTAAAATGCAAAATATCAAATATTACTAGATCTAATCCATAGTCACTGGAGGAAAATAGTTTCATGGGTTTACATTTTGAGATTTTGAATAAAGTTAAAATGAAAACCTCAGTCTCTTTGTCATTTTTAAATTGAACAAACAAATCTCCAGCAAGGAAGTTTTCCTTCTCCAACTCGTTGATTGTTTGTGAAATATTTATGTGATGAAAACTCAAGAAATGTTTCTATACTGAGAAGTTAGGTATGGAACTTGTCATCCCTTTCATTTTATAGTCATATGTCTTCTGCAAGTCATTCAGTCTCCTTAGCATTAAGAAAATGACAATGGCTACAAAAATGGCAAGGAGCACAGGTGATCTCCAAATGAAATAGATTTGATGTTACAATGTCTAGAATACACTTTTAAATTATAATATATTTATATTAAGGACATAGCAGAAAATAGCATGAAGCTTTCTAATAGCAGAGTGGTCACACCTAGGCCCGTAGCTTATTGTAATAGAAAGAATGTGGGCCTTGAGGCAGATCTACCTTTCATTCTACCCTAGGCATTGCTACAGAGATCAAGCTTTTTGGCAAAAACTTCCTCAAATTAACTTCACTTTAATAATAAAAATAATAATGATGATACTCATTGATCATTCACTATGTATCAAGTATTTTTCTAAGATTTTTTTGTGTGTTAATTCTAAAAAAAAAAACCCAATGAGATAAGTCCTATTATTATTCTCTTTCTACATAAAGTAAAAACCAGGGCACCAATTTTTGAATAGTTGGCCTGTAGTCTATTAGGCATTATATGCCTATGATGTATGTTAGCTAATAAAAATTAATGAATATATTTTTGAGCTGCAAGATATGTAAATATGCAAAAATGAAAACCATTTCATGAACCTACGAGATAGTTTATGAAAACTGTTTCATAAACAAACAGATATGGTCTCTATCCTAGTGGACCTCCCGGGTTTGCAGTGTGGAATGGAGAAAGATGTTAGAAACTAATTAAGATCAAAGAAGGTGCTTTGGAATGTGTAACAAAAGACCTCACCTAGACTAGAGATCAGAGAAGGCTTTCCTTAGGTCAAAATAATTTAACACATAGGATGTAACCATATGCAACTAAATTAATTTTATTGTGTCTGAAATTAAAATTTCATATTAGATAAACTTATATATGAGTCTGAGGAAATAATTTCCTTATAACATTTGACTTACCTGTATTATTTAAAGATATATTCAAAATTTTGATATATATTAAAATTATGAAAAAGTTTTAAAAGAACACTTGCTGTATGTTTCAGAAAATATTATTATTTTTTGACCATTTTTCTCTGGAATGCCCTTCCTAAAATCAATGAAGAAATAATATTTGATTTTCAAAATTCAGCTTTAAAGGAGTCTATTCCGAAAGACATTGTAAGTGTAATTCAAAAATTATGCTTGGCACATAAGGTCGCTATACATAAAATAATCCACATTATGTTCTTCAGTGAGTCACAGATTTTATTGTGGAAAACCTGAAGGGCAATTTTTCTTAGTATAGCAAATAAATCATATTTGCCTCATATATATCATATCATCTCTATATAATGAATGCTGTAGGGCATTTGAAAGATTGGTACAGTTTAAAGGGGATTGTTGGAAATGAATCATTTCAAGATATTATAATTTATAGTTAGAAGAGTTTGGAAATGAAATAAAATTTAAGTTCAATCTCTCAGGAAAAATTTGCGATGTGATTTGAACCTACTAGATAGTGAACTAAGATTAATTGGTGGCTTCTTACCATTTTACTGGTCATTTTCTTTTTCTGTGTTGCTTTGGAGATTGATTGGAATTTAACAAAGTTTCAATTCTTTGATGTTGCTGTGCAAACTAGGGAAAAGTAGCATTGAAAGGTGGAAAAATGCTTAATGATGCTATAGGAAATGTAAACACTCATGTGCAATTATTTTTATCTGCCGTAATGCAACAAGAACACAGACTTTTCTTAGTTTGGGCCAAGAAAATATTTGTAGATAGCTGTTTTAAATTTCTATTGCTATGTAACAAATTGCTGCAAGCTTAGTGGCTAAAATCAATGCAAATTTATTACCTCAAAATTATTATGTCTGTGGATTAGGTTTGATATCAAGTTTTCAGCTGGGGCTGTGATCCCATCTATAGCTTGGGATCCTCTTCTAAGTGCAATGGCAGTTAGAGGTATTCAGTGTCCTTAGCTATAGGAGTGAGGGTCTCCATTCCCAGAGGTCACTCGCTATTCCCTGCCATGTGACACTCTCAAAAACTAGGTGTTCAAGCCCAAACTGAGTTCATGAAGTGTACAGGTTGGTGCACTGGGAGACCAAAAAACACACCATGCACCAAAGTCGACATAGATTTATTAGGATTTACCAACAGGAGAGAGTCTCTGGTGGTGGCAGGATGGAGGGGTTAGCATTCTGCAGAGGGGCAGGAGTGCAAGGGGCAATATATATGTGATTTTAGAACAAAGACATTGCATATAATAGGAGGACATCAGGCCTCTCATATAATTATTACAGGGGCTTCAGACTTCATGTTTTATTAAAATTAATGTCTAAGGCTAAGATACAATCAGTGCCATTTTACATTGTGATGACATTATTTACCCTCTGGGAGGTTGCTTGCTTTCTTGATATTTGTCATGGTCATGCAAACTGGCACATGCTTGGGGCTTCATTTCAATTTAGGAGTAAGCCCGGGCCCTGGGCTGCCTCAAGCCACCCCCAAATAACAGAATTGCCATAGGTCAGCAATTGCAACCATATACAACAACAACCATGTAAAAGACAATGAAAAAAACAGTAATAACACAACACATAAGGCAGATAGTCCTGCAAATCAGTGTCAAGTCTTTTGCCACTAGGCCAAAGCAAATGTTTGTGCTATGTAGACAGCCTTGTAAAAGTCCTCTGTTATCTTTCTCAGGTGAAGGCAAAACAGGTTGACTTACTTTATCTAAGGGAATATTGAAGCAATCATTAGCTAAATCTAAACAAAATGGTATTGGTATAAACGAGTGCTAATTTCTTGGAGTAAAGAGGCAATATTTGGAACTGATACATATAAAGGTGGCTTTACTGTATTTAATTTGCAGCAATTCACTGTCATGCACCAGGTTCATCAGATTTCTGTCCTGGCCACACAGGGCTATTATAAAGGTTATGGTTTGGTACTAATATTTTTACTCTTTCTAGTTCCCTAATGATTACAGAAATCTCTTAATATCCCCCCCCACCAGGAGCTTGTATTGTTTAATTCTCCTATGATAGTTTCTAGTGTGAAATTTAAGAGAAGATCAATTCCTAATATATATTCAAGTATTGGAGAAACATACACAGTGTATTCCCAGGGTGGGGGTGGGAGTAATCTCCCAATTTGTAGGATCAAATTATGTTATTTGGTTCTGATTGTTATTTCTCCATACCCATCCATGGCCAGCATGGGTCCATTAAATCTGGCTACATTTCCATAAATCAAAGTACATTCAGCTCCAGTGTCTACTAGAGCAATATCTCTCTGTCTGCTAGTAGGAAACCAATATTTAATTAATTCTATGTGTGGTCTCTGATCCCCAACATCCCCAGTTATTGCTGATTCCTAGAGGTATTGATCCCCTTTGGGAGGGGAAAGGGGACTTGCCAAGCCTCTTCTGAGGGTGTGGAGTGTTCTTATGTTTTGGAAAGTGTTTTCATAGTCAGTTTATCTTCCCTTTCAGATCTTTGGGGATTCATTTTAGTGAATTTCCTGTCTTTTGGTAATTTGCTCCATAATTTAACTGAAACAGCATTTGATTGTTTATCTATGGTTTCAAGTTTGGTCTTTGCAGCAATTAGTTCAGCCCATATTTGCTTACATGAGACCTGATTAAGGCCCCCATGTTCCCAGGAAGTCTCCATTGCCACTGTCACTCATCTTCTCTGATGCTGCTCAGATTCCCTGAAATTTGCTCTGGCTTAAACAACTCTTGAAATGAGTTCTCCCAGTAGAGGACTCAAAATGGACAGAAGGAGCCCATAATAATTATTAGAAATGGTGTCTTTCATTCCCTCTGTAAAAGTTTCACTGTTGGGGCCTACAAAATGCCGAGAAAATATTGCATGTTTCATCTCACACAACTTCTTGCAGTTGCTCCATAGATTGCCAGTAGTAAGTAGTGTGTGGGGTATCTTCTTCATTGGGCCAGGCAGCCTTGCATTTAGCTACCACCCAGGTTAACAAAGATACTGTTTCTTCATGGCATAGGATGGCATACAGGGGCTGGTGTAAGGATGGGGGCATCATAATAGATGCTGGCTTACTCTTCTTCATTCCAGTTAATATTATACCCTCTGCTCCTGTGTCCTATACTCATAAAGCCAATTGGTTAATGAGTCCCTGGCTTTCTGCCTATGATGCTGCCCAAGATCACCTAATTAAGTAACACTGTAATCTCTCATGGAAATGTGGAGTTTCCACTCAGAAAGTTGCAAATTCTGAGGGTTCATCCTGTTAGGCTGCTCTAGCACTGGGTGTACCTGCTGAGATTGGCTCCTCTTCCTCCACTTCTTGTACATCTTCCTTTCCCTCCTCTTACTCCTCAGATAAAGAACTCATGGGATCCCAAGATTTTGGTTTCCACCGGATTAGTTAGTATGTTCCAGACTCAAACTCGAGATAATTTTTGACCACCAGTTTGATCATATCTACAGACCAAAGTTTCTAAGTGGTTGTGCTTGTTTGAAGATGTTATGTACCCCAGAAAGCCATGTTCTTTTTCCTAGTCAATTCTTGTGGAGACAGATTTATTGTTTGGGTGAGATCTTTTTGATTAAGTTGTTTCCATGGAGATTTGACCCACCCAATTGTAGGTGGGACCTTTTGATTAGGTGATTTCCCTGGAGATGTATCTCTGCCCATTCAAGGTAGGTCTTAATACACCTATTGGAGTCCTTTAAGAAGGAAGCATTTTGGAAAAAGCTCAGAGCCAACACAGATAGAGATATTTGGAGATGCTGAAAGAAAACATCCCTGGGGAAGATGTTCTGAAAACAGAAGCCAAAAGACCAGCAGATGCCAGCCATGTGTCTTCCCAGATTGGCCTTCTTGAGTCTTTCTCTGACTCAAGCCCTAGTTTGGGCATTTTTATGGCCTCAGAACTGGAAACTTCTAATTTAATAAATTCCCTTTATGAAAGCCAACCCATTTCTGGCACATTGCATTTCTGGTAGCATTTGCAAACTAAAACATTGATCATCAACACAACACAAGCACTTGGTTAAGACATGTTTCATATCTGCTTGAGCAAGCTGCATGTCCCTTTCTAATTTTAATTCCTTCTCTAGATGGTAGACTGTTATTTTTGCCACGTGTTCTGCCTCTGTGGCCATACATATGGATCCTAAAAGGGGCCAGGGAATAGCCATTGATTCTTGACATTCATCTTCTTTTTCTAAGAATTGTCTGTCCTGCTATCTATTGCAAAACAGCTAGCAACCTTGCAGGAGTTTTTAGGGTACCCCATATTCTTGTGACAGTCCCTGTCCATCCGAAGGGTAGGCTTCCATCCTAACATTGATGATGCAGGTCAACCCAGGATTTCCCCCATCAATCTCCCTTTGCCAGACTTGCCTATGCTACTAGCTGTATCTTGGTCTCCTGGCTGGCTCGCCAATTGTTTGGTCCCAGACTGAGATTGTGAAATACACTTGTCCGTGCCACAGTAAGACCAAAAAACATGCCAGACACTGAAGTAGACATAGATTTGTCAGGACTTACAACAGGAGAGAGCCTCTGGTGGCTGTGTTCCAGAAGGATAGCACTCTGCAGAGGGATAGAAGTACAAGGGACACCATGCATATAATTTTAGAACAAAGATATTCCATATAGTCTGAGGACATGGGGCATCTAGTAAAATTATTAAAGGATCTTAAGACCTGATGTTGTAGTAAGATTAATGTTTAAGACAAAGTTACAGCCAGTGCTGTTCTACTTCTGTCCCTTTTCATCTGTAATTGCATCATTTTTCTTCTGGGAGGTTGTTTGTTTCTTTGACCTTTATCCTGGTCATGCAGGCTGCTATGTGTTGGGGCTCATTACTGTTTGGGAGGGTGCCTGGACCCTGGGCCCCCACACTAGACAATTTACTACAAGAACAACAAGGAAATGACTCTCCTTCTCATGTCTGTTACTTTCATCTCTGTCTTATAGACACACTTTTGAAAGGCTCACCTGATGAGGTGAGGCCCATCTAGCTAATATTCCTTTTGATTAATGTAAGGTCAGTTGTTAGGGACCTTAATTATCTGCAAGATTCCTTTACATTTGCCAGATAACTTTATTATGGGAGAGACATACCATCAAATTGACAGACAACATTCAAACTCAAGAGAAATGGATTATGCAGGTATGTACAACAGCAGGGACAGGAATCTTAAAAGTTTCATAGCATTTGGCTCATCGCAACAGGCTTTCCCAAGGTTATTGCAACCTGGGTCATTTTCAACTTACAAAATAGAGAAGGATTATCATCAGGAGAGAATGATACTATTTTAATTTAGTTCAGAAAATAGTCTCAACCAAATTAATTAATGTAAAAAATGACCAAGCCTTTTGAGTGAATTTTATAACTGCAGAAATAAAAATGAAATTAACCTATTGTATTTCATTTTTAAAAAGTAAGAAAATAAATTCAAACAATAGAAATTTTATATTTTTGATTTAAAAAATCAAGTTAGAAACAATATTCTTTTGAGAAAGTGTTTCTGTATGGAATCACTATTTTATAACAGAAATTATATTGGTGAATTTGAAATTTTGAATTAGATATAGCAGTAAAACTGTTCATGTATTTTGCTTTCACTGTAGCATACAAGGAGCCCTGCTTCTTATGAGTTCACTATTAGATTAGGGAGGAAGCAATCTAATTCAAGAGCACTGTAAGCATATAGGTTCTTTCTTCCCCCCTAATCTTCTGTTTTCTGACATGTTGCATTCCAGAAGGTTAGCATACTAATTCAATCACCTATTTAATTCTTCTTGTTAATCTGTTTTATGTGTTTTTTCTTATAATTTCAACATCTATTTGTGAATTTTTTACTGATTCTTATATATTTAATGTTTATTTTATAGAAAATTTAGTCTTCATTGTTCCAAGGCACTAGATGTTTTAAATGTGAAGTCTTATGATTCTAAAACTGTTAGAATCAATTATACACATTCATATTCAGGTATTATATTATACATAACTTTAACTTCTCAGCTTGCTTACAATGGCACACCAATTCTTAAAGACATAATGACAACTAAAGAATAAAAATAAATTTACTCTTTTCTTAGATATATTTATTGCTAATTTTAGAAGAAAAATATCCTAGCAATTTATCTGTTTACTTACTTTCACATTAATTTACTTATTAATCTTCCAGAAATGCCCTTTAACATCCCTACTAAGTAGAATGTAGAACAGAGTTTGGAAAGCTTGGTCATAAAAAAATATTCTGAGTTTGTCTTTGATATGTCCAAATCAATAAGGACTATTTTGTAGTGTCTGCCACAGGTCCATAATACCTTTGTGATAGTACTTATTGAAATGCATATTAATTTATAGAAGACCACATGATTCTGTCTGTAGCACAGGCATTGGAGTCATACAGAACTTAATGGTACTCATTGTGGCTCAGGCACTTTCCAACAGGGTGACACTGGCCTGTTATTTAACCCCTTTAAAGACCACTCATTCTATGGAATGAATTGCTATATGGTGCTTCCTGGGAACACAGCCTCAGGCACAAAGGAACTTTCAGCAAATGACTATTTCATTACTTACACAGTGTAAAGCATCCAAAAGAGCAAGGAAACAATCCCATTGTGTCTGGTCATCTGGGGAGACCAGATGGTCAGGTCAGGGTCAGTGAATGGCAGCTCTGCATGCCCCACTTCTTGTCTGAAAGGGAAAACATCCGTGCTGCCTGAGGACAGGGTAGTTATCCACCCCAGAAAGAGAAAGACTTGCTTCTGAGAGTTCCTGACTTGATAAGCAGCTGGAACTTCTTGTTCCTGGTTTTGGTTTCAGGCTTAAAGTATGTCAGGCTGCTCCATTAGACCTAACATCTCCCTGTGACTGCAGAATGGAAACATATAGAAACATCTGCACACAATAAAAAAAGAGGAGTTTAGTGAGGGCTGAGAGATGGACAAAATGGCCTATCCTGACATCTCCACCAGCAGTTTCTTCATCTCTAAAGTAGGATGATCTAGAAATGATGTGTGAAAAATGATTATCATGATATCTGACACAAATTATGCTCTCAGCAAGTAGTAGTTAATATCACTATTATTAGAATGACTGACATTCTATAATTTCTGAAAATCAGAAGTGAATTTTTGGCTCCAGTTTTACTCTTGGCTTTACATTTTATGCTTTATGAAACTTTGGAAAAGAACATAACAACAGCTAAAGCAAAACAACACAGGAGCTCATGTTCTTGCATAATATGCTTTTGGTTAAACAGATGAAAGGTCTGTGTTTGTTTGACTATCTGCATATCTGTCCTATACTGATGATATTCTGCATTGTTTCTCTGATTTCTGGAAATCTGGGAATCATTTCAATGCCTCACGTAAAAAGTTGGAAGGAAAATTACATTGTGTCAACATGACCCACTCTGGATTTGTGATCATTTCATTTTGGTAAGTGTTTGTGTTTTTCTCTCATAAGCCTGAGAGAGGAAATAAAAAGGCACATATAATTGAGACAATTTAGAAATCATCGCTTCAAAATAAAAAAAAAACAATCCTTCACCCAGAACAGAGATATTCTACGTTTTGCCAGATTTTTTAACTCCAGGGGATATCGTTGACATTCTGGGTCTGTCACCGTTCATCAGAACACGGCATGTCTTTAGTAAAGACCGATGACTCGCTGACCTTCGGCACTAAGTGCTGACCCCGCCTTGCACATCTTGTGCCACTTCTTTGATGTCCACACAGGAAGTCAGTGATCAGTGTTGGTGCTGTGCCAAAACATCCGTTAGGCAAAAAACTTGCAACTGGAACTTCTGAAATCAGTACAATGGATTCTGGGTGTCTCTGTGGCTGACCGCTTGCTGGGGGTGTCACAGACACTCTGTGGTCATCTCCCAGCCCTCCCCTACCCCCGCCCCCCTGCCTCCTTTTCTATTGTGAGATGATGTTTTAACCTTTTCCCATTTCACAAGCCGGGGGAGATGTCAGGTCTAATAAAAAAGGCCTAAGCAGACCTTAAACTTGAAAACAAGGACCAAAATCTCCAGATGCTTATCAGGGCAAGCAACTTACAGTGGCAGGGGCCCCTCCTCCTGGGGTGGATAAATCCTCTCCTTGGGCAGCACAAAACTGTCTCTCTTCTCCAACGTGAAGTGGGACATGGGAAGCTGCTTCGACCAGCCCTGATCCAGTTTGACCTTCCTCGGAGACTGACCGTAAGGGATCTCCCCCTCTACTCATTTCGACCCTCTGTGCTGTGTAAGTAATAACGTGGTCATTTGCTGAAAATTTTCTGCATAAGTGAGTCTGTTTTCCCACAACGCCCTATATAGTAACTTGTCCCACACTCTTCTGTATTTGTTTAGCAGTCCAATAAAAAAAAACAAAAAACTACAATCTCCTTATGGCTTGAGACTCTTCATGCCCCACAAAAAGAAACAAATATATTATCAAGGTGATGCAAGGAGAATAGGCTGATTGGGCTCATTTATTCAGTCAATATGCTTTCATTGAGAGCCTACTCTTTTTATAGATGTTCTGGTAGAAACTGGAAAACAAAATAAATGACCCTTGTATTTGAGACACATTTTGAATTTTATCCAGAAATTTATAATCTAGAGTCTACAGAGCACACTGACTTGAAAATTCACACCCACCATGCAAATTATCCTAATTTTTCTCTGACACATTCCTGTTCCTTTATACCTCAGCTTTCCTTCTTATTGTTTTTGTATGACCTCAGTCAATTCATTTCACCCAGATAAGCTTTAGTTTCCTCATTTGTAAAACAGAAATAACAATAGTTCTTTACTCACAGGAATTTTGCTGACAAAGGAATGAGATGATGGCTGCAAAGTACTGCTGTTTGGTAGTAAGAAAGAGCTAAATAAGTATTAGCGATCAGAATAATAATTACAGTAGTCTGAATAATAAGGGTAATCATCACAATCATAATAAAAATAACAATAACAGCTTTTGTTGGTTGTTGTGATGGAACTAGAATAGTGACGTTTCAGAACCAAGATCACATTTAATTATAGTCCCAGAACAATGAACTCTGCATTAGGTTGACTATAGACCATCTAGTGTAATGCTACTTTATTTTACATTTAAACGTACTGACGTCTAGAAAGTCTTGCTAGTAACGTGCTAGCGACTGGAAATATAGCTCTTCTGCATCAGTCTGCATTATGATAATACCTAATATTTATTGAGCATTTACTAGCTCGAATCTAAGCAATGCACTAAAGGCAGTATTATTCTTTCACTTAATTTTCACAGCAATCCTATGATGCCTGAAGGGTACTAGTGTTATCTCCGATTCTACGAATGAGGAAACTGAGGTGCCTCTGCTCTCGGTGGCAGAGCCTGGTGTGAACATGTGTACTCTGATTCCAGGTCCCAAACATGTAATCACTTTGCTATACACCCAAGTGTCTACACGAGTTTCTGTGTGTGTTTGTGTGTACACATTTAATTACACAAATGACAAGTATGATTTAAAAAATATGTATGTAGTACTTTTTTAAAAAACTTTCACTGTCACTGTTTTACCCCTTTTCCATAGGCTTTAAGGGAAATATATGTGAACTTTTTAAACCTCCTATAATGTCTACTCACCATAGAGAATACAATTCCTCGCAATGAGACATTAGGTGATATAGGGAAGGGGTTCAGGAATAGTCACAGTATTCAAAGAGCCTTAACATTATTACCTTTAAAACAAGAAGAAAAATAAAATTGACCTGGACAAATAAATCTAGAATGCTATCTAGTAGGAAGATGTTTATATTCATAAACTAAGAAGAAGAGGAAAAGAACAAAAACCCAAGAAACACTGCAGACACAAAACATAGAACAATTCAGACATCAAATCATTATTTTGCATAACAAGATAAATATAAAAGAAAAATACAGTGCTTTAACAAAAGATGAATATGATGTGGTAACATCTTACAAGAAAGTAACATGTAACAGTTCAATGTTAAACACTCCTATATATTCTACATTAGAAAATCACCAATACAAAAGGTTGGGATCCCATTTTCCATGGAGCTCATCAGTTTCTAAGTGTCTTGCAAGAGGAAGCCCTGACTGCCTGTGTTCCAGAACATCTTTTCAAGGTTGTTTTTGAAGCAGAGTGCCTTGGGCAATAGAGACAGTGCCTCCCTAGGGGGGCAAAGGACAATCAGGCTGCCTGTTCAGTATAAAAGGTTTGAATTTCTTAAACTCAAAGTTCCCCTCCTGGAACACAACCCACTGCATGTGTGGGTATCACCTGGCCCTCGTCACATCACCCTGTGGGAATTCAGGTCTGTGGAGCAGACAGCAGATAGACTGGTACTCATGCTGCTTGCTGTGCCTCGAGTGGCAATGGCTTTTGTCTCTGACCCAAGAATCTCGTCTTCTGCTAACGTTCATAAAATTGTAACACGCTAACATTAATAGCAGGATAGCTGGGAAAATGCTCAATATCATCTTTTAGCTGGAAAATGCCTAATATAGCCTGGTAACTAGAAATTTTTTATTATAATCACTTCACTCAAGCAGCTTTGATTCATTTCAAGCCTAAAACTTGTGGGCATCGTTTGCTTTGATTTGATCTCAAAAGTTTACTCTCTGTAACTAGTCATGTTAATGAAACCTACCAACTGTGCTTGCAGGGAGAAGAATAAGATCCTAAAAGCAGAATGAAATAATGCAAGAAGCACCATATGGACTAATAAAATCAGCATCTTCTTCCCTTTGAAGGACAAGATCAAAGCCTGAATGATCAGCAAAGAGAAGAGGGTCCATAAGATAACAGGATATGTTGACCTAACAAAATGAAGCAGGCAACCATTCTGTTACTCAATTTTGATGAATCCTGTGACTTTTATTCAGGTTGTATGCTATATGGTAGGGTCACCTTTCATTATTTTTCCATATAAGTATCCCATTATTGCAGCACCATTTGTTGAATTTTTGTTTGTTTTGCTTGTTTGTTTGGGGGAAGTGCATGGACTGGGGAAGGGCATCAAACCGGGGTCTCCCACATGGCAGGCAAGAATTCTACCACTGAACTACCCTCTCATCCCCTTATTTAAATATATTTTTAAAGGTTCCTGCTTTTATCTCCCAATTCACTCTGCCATTTCACTTTTTATCCCCTCCCCTCTGTTTTGCCTTTTCGACAAAATATTTCAGATACATATTTATGCTATAGAGGGGAAACTAATCAGTTTGTCTGTTGTGGCACTTTTTTGGTCAAAAAACATGTATAGAATTAGGCAACTCGACTCAGCTTAGATGATCCCAATTCTGTGGGCAACATCTTATATACAGGGGCCCTTCAAATACCTGCAATCTTCCCTCCATCAGGCCTGATCAGGGAGCTGACCTTGGCCGTGTCTGTGTCACTGAGTGTCTTCACAGCCTGTACGATGTTGTCTTCAGTTTTCTTTGTGGCTGACTCAGTGGCTGGGAGAATATGACAGTGGCATTGTATCCAAGCTCGTTTCTCCTGGGGGTGCTCTTCTGAGGATATGGGGCTCTCTTCTAAGATGCAGAAGCCTTTGCTTTGGCTTCAGTTTTGGGAGGCACAGGGACTTCCACCTTTGTTTTCAGTGCCAGCTTCATGAAAAGCCATAGTGTTTTTATATGCAAAATTTAAAAAGCTATACAGCTGCAGTATAATAATCATCACTTTTTATGGCAATAAAAGAGAAAATTTTAGTTTCCCAGGCAGAGATGAAAAACTTAAAATTAAGTGATTTCTTTATACTCACTCAGGAAATTGAAAAGTCCCAGCTCTATTCCATTCTAGGTCATTAGCTGCTGAATTGTGAAGACACACTTGGAGAGCACACAACTGCTAAAAAAATTTTTTTGTCTGGTTACTGCACTTGAGCTTCTATTTATCTTTCCTCAATCATGGAAATACTGAATTATTTTTTCTAGAAGTTGAAGAAAACTGATATTGTACTGATGCTGAAAATGTCTTACCAAATAAAATTTCATATGATGAAATTGTAAATGATTAAATTTTATTGTCTAAAATATCATTTTAAACATTTGCTATAAGTGGACTATGCTGGGCACTAGATAATAAATTACAAAGGAGAAACATAAACATCTAATGTTATACTGAGAGCCATTGATTGTACACTTTGGATACATTGTACAATAAGTGAATAATATGTCAGCATGTTTCTAAGTCACTACAAGAAGTAAACATGAGTAAGTCAAGTCAGTTATAGAACTTTTAGCATGTTGAGCCCTGATAGGTTTTTATGCCATTGTGTTCTAGGAGTATTTTGTTCATAAGATGAGCATAGAACACATATTTGACTGTACATTTTATCTTCAGGGTACTCAAATTACTCAATATTGCGGCTCTTTTAAAAAAAAATAACCTTGCTTTATTTAGTATGTGCAGTAGTGACTCAAATGAATCATCACAACAATATTTCACAGGGCAGGGAAGCCACATTAATTCAAATTCCACATATCTTATTGTTCATGATAATTTTACAAAGTTTGCCTTTGTAAAAACTGTTAAAAATATTTACAGGTGAATTGGCAAAATAAGTAAAATGGAGATGATAGTTGTCTACTTCAGTAACAAAAGCCAAACAATTTAATTTAACAGCACATGTGTAACATAATTAATACACTTAGTTTTATATAGAGAGAGTCTGCAAGTACAATTTTATGGAGCACTATGCCTGTATGTAACAGTTAATAACTGCATTTATCTATGTCCTCAAAGTTTATTTATATATATATTTCATTAATTTAATACATTATTAATGCTCATTGAGCAGCCCCTTAATTAATTTTAGTCACAAATTGAATTACTTTTTATAATAATCATTAAAATTTTCACCTGTTGTGCAAGCCATTTTCAATTCAAAAACCAATATTTATACGTACCTATTCTATTCCTGGGGCTATGCTAGGCCCTAGGGATAAAAAAATAAAAAGAAAGATGACCAATACTCTGTGTCTATCTTCATATTTCTCATATTTTAACTCTGAAAACTATTTCATTCTAAGGCAGACAAGTTATCTTGATACATTTTGAGAAAAGTCATAACATGAGTATGTAAAAACTAGTATAAAAACATGCCAAAAGGACACATTCATTTTCCATGGATAGTGAGTATGTTTTGGAGGAGAGGGAGAGGTTTGGAAATAATGCAGTGTAGTTGAATATAATTTATATTTTTGAAGGTTGCTTGGGAAGTCAAGGGAAGAATGTTTTGGAAGTCAAGGGAGATGAAAGAGGCCTTATGGCAGAAGCAGCTAAATAAAAAGAGGCTTAAAAGAATAAAAATGGAAAGGATACATGTTGGATGATGGATTGTCAAGCATAGCAAAATTGAAAGATGTTTGAATGTACCTTTGGAAGACGAAGAACAAAGATTAATAGGGGCCAGATTTTGAGGAGTGCTGGATACCATGCCGAGGTGTTTGGATATTTTCCCTGCAATAAAAGCAAGTCACTAGAGGTATTTAGAAAAGGAGTGATGTGATTTGATTTTTATGTTTTGGGAAAATCTGTAATCTGTATAATAGTTACATAGAGTTTGGATCAGAAGTAAGACAATATGGGCACCCAGAAAAGTATCTGTGGAGGTTTGAAGTTGCTATGTGCCCTAGAAAACCGTGTTTTCAAATCTAATCCGTTCCTGTAGATGTAAACCTGTTGTAACCAGGAACTTTTCATAAGGCTACTTCTGTGAAGGTGTGACCCACCTCATTCAGAATGGGACTTAATTTCTTACTGGTGTCCTTTATGAGAAAATGAATTTCAGACAAAGAGAGAAAAAAACACAGAAGCCATAAACTGAAATCAACGAAACTCAGAAGAGAAGGGAGAGACCAGCAGATGTCACCTTGTGCCTTGCCATGTGGCAGAGGGGCCAACTCTTTGGGAAGAAAGCATTACCTTGATGATACCTTGATTTGGATATTTTTTTTGGCCTCAAAATGTAAGCTAATAAATTTCCATTTTTTAAGCCCACCCTATTTCATGGTATCTGCTTTAAACAGCCTAGGAAATTAAAACACTATTATAATTTTTTATTCTTCAATAACTGTTTACTAATGTGTGTCATGATAAAATGCTATTGGTCATGTATTTTAATTTTTAGGTTGTTTTGTCAAAAATCATTAAGGGCAGTGCAATGGTGGCCCAGTGGCAGAATTCTCACCTGCCATGCCAGAGACCCAGGTTCAATTCCCAGAACCTGCCCATGCAAAGAAAAAAAATCCTTAAAGAACAGTTATTGAAGAATAGTTTTGTAACACGATAATAGAAGTTATCTATCAACACATAAATAGTATCTTCCTCAATATTCAATCAAGACCAAGACATGTGTGCTTACTTCCCCATTTAACATTGTTCTGGAAGTAGTCTCCAATATAACTGGATAAGATGTAAACATAAAAAAGGAGAAGGAATATTATCAGATGACATGGTTGTATATGTGGACAATCCTAAAATAATTATTTAAAGAAAATTTTAAAAAACATATTAAGGGATTTAAATAAGGTTTAAACAATTAGAAAAGCATATGCTATTCCCAACATCATTGAGATACCGTCTCTCTGAGTTCATTTCTATGTTTAACGTGAGATCAATAAAAGTAAGTTCTATGCATGTTGTTTCTAAACAAGGTAATTCTAAAATTTATATCCAAAAATGAACAAGAGTAGTCAGGAAAATTGGAAAAGTAGAGTAATGACAGGGCACTAGCTCCACAAATGCTAAACTGAATCATAAACTCTCAGTAATTGAAATTGCGGTTTAAGAATACAAAATATATCAGGGTAGATGCCCATAAATAGACAGACATACAGACAAATACTTAGTGTGATGAAAAACCTTTTTTCTGTTATTATCATTTCACAATTCTGCAGCCATCTGAAAATAATGAATTTGGACACATCTTTCTACCATATGAACAAATTTCAAAGATTTGAATGTAGTGAAGCCATGCAACCACAACCAGGAGCACTAAAGAATTACTTTATAAATAGAATTAGGAAAGCCTCTCTAACCATGACACAACATGCAGAATCAAAAAAAATAGCTGATTGATAGATTTGACCAAAATATAGACGCATATACCGTACATAGAAACATAGACAGTGTCAAATATCATACCATAAGCAAAGTAAAAAAAAAGAAAGAACAAACCGGTAAAAAATTCATGTCATATGAACATCTAATTTCCCTAATCTACTACATTTACTTAAATTTGGATTTCCCTGCCTAAATTTTCAAATTAATAAGAAAAGACCTACTGCACAATTGAAATCAGCTAAATTATAAACAGGCAATTCACTGGCAAAGAATACTAGTAGTTCTAAAACGTATTATAAATGTTCAACCTCCTGATTAATAAGATAAATGCACATTCAACCTACACTATGGGCCCATGTCTCATTGGGTCCTGATTTGCAAATATTAAATAATTTGGTAATATAGTGTTTGGGCTAGATTTTAAGGAAAATAATTTTTATATATTGCTGATAGGAATTTAAATAGGTACAGTCTCCCCTGAGGGCAATTTGCCAACATCTATCAAAATTGCAAGTACAAACACACTTTGACTTAGATTCCTAAGAATTATCCAGTTACATTAGTGCATGTGTGAAATGAGCCATTAATAGTTAATTTGTTGGCATTATTCAAAGTAGCAAAGATTGTTAAAAAACAAAAACAAAATATCTAAATACCTGTCAGTATGTTACTAATTAAACTATGGTATATCTACACAACGGAATAACAGTGAAGAAGCTTCTGGAAAAGTGATATGGTACCTAACTGATGTAAGTCTCTGTCGTAGGTAGAAGTATGTAGCCCAACAATACATGTTTTTAATCTTGACTCATGTCCCTGTGGGTGTAAATCCATTATACATAGGACCTTTTGAAGATGTTAATTTTGGTTAAGATGTGATGAACTGAGTCAGTAATCCAAATTTCTGGGGCCTTATAAAGAGAACCCAGAAGTCACAGAAGCCAGTAAGGAGAGGACACCATCATGTGTCGTGAGGCAGAAATACCAGCCAAGGAATTCCAAAGATTCCAGCAGCCAGCCCCCACATCTTACCAATGCCTTGATTTGGACTTCTGGCCTCTGAAACCATGAGCCAAAAAATGTTTGTTTAAGCAAACCAGTTTGTGAAATTCGTGATAGCTGCTCTGGCAAATGAAAACGGTACCTAACAGGTATATGCAGTGTTCACATTTGTGTATGGAAAAGGATTTATTTGTATATGCACAAAATATCTCTGGAAGTATACAGCCTTATGTATCTGGAAGGATAACAGTTGCCTTTGTGTTGGGTAGCTGGGGGCGAAGAAGTTGAAGATGCTTTCCACTGAATTCTTTTTTATATTTTTTTAAAATTTTAACCATGCTAAAGCCTTTCTTATTCAAGCCGATTTCTAAAGACGATTGTAAAAAAATAAAAATAAAACATGAGATACGGATCCCCATGCTTTTCAAGGGTACTATTTCTTTTCATTCCTTAATAAGTCTGAATTTCCTAGAACGAGTACATGTCATGGTTGTTGGAGGGATGGTAGTGAAGGGGAGGTCTGGAAATTCATGATGATGACTCCAGTTTTTCTCAAGGTTAGTCACTGGAGAACAGAAGTTCTATTGTAGTCATTTGTGAACCCCTATTACAAGTTTGTAGTAGGCAAGGGACTCCAAAACATTGCGTTGAATAATTACAGAGGCAGCACTGTTTTTTTTCTTCCTTTTTTGCATGGGCAGGCACCAGGAACCGAACCCAGGTCTCCGGCATGGCAGGTGAATACTCTGCCACTGACCCAACGTGGCCTCCCCTGAGGCACCTTGCAGAAGATCTACAAGGACATTACACCTGCTTGCACTGTGTCCTCACTAGGAATTAGGAGGGTGGATTGCACACAAAGGGCAAGCTTAGCAGTAGTGAATAGGTTACAGATGTGCACCTTCAAATGCCTGGATCATCTGACAGATTCTAATTAGCTGGGAGGAACCCCAAGTCTAATTATTCAAATTACAAGTATGAGTAGCCTGCTGGATGATATCTGGTATCTAGTTGACAAGAAACAATATCAGGGGAAAATGAAAACAAAATAATGAAAGATAACTAGAAATTTCTCCAAAAAATATGATATACCTTCACCTATTAAAGGGTTATCATGGAAGCTGCTATTCTTTTCATGAGAAATCATTTATTCTCTAGTGATTTACAGGAATGTAAAGATTTAACTCCTATCTTCATACAATATAAAAGGTATTCCTAAAGAGGAGCTCACTTCTCATAAATATAGTCTATTTCCATTTTTACATTAGAAAAAAGCATCTCTCCCTCGCTTTTTAAATATTAGAAATTGATTTTTTTAAAGCATTTCAGAGTTATCTTGACTATCTTAGGGCTCTATATATTTTGTTACTTTATCCTTGCTTTTAAAAAAGTCTTGAGAATATAATTGTCCCCTTACTGTCAATAAAACTCCTTTATGTCAGTGCATTTCTTTTCTAACAAATACATATGACCGAATAGATTCCAGAATTAGAATTTAGAAACCCAAACTTTCCAGAAGGTAGCCTTTCAGAAACTTGCAGAATTGTGAATCCTTTAAAATATTTTTCTAAAGGTTTGGGGAGACTATTCATACCACATCATTTTCTTTTAATATAATGATACCTTAAACCCTGAGGGGTCTGGTTTTTGATAGCTCAAGAGGGGAAAAAATAGATACAGATTTAGGAAGATTTAGAGATCGAGGCCTCCCTCTTTCTCCCAATATGTGTATATAGAATGGAATGAAAGACAAGCCCAGAAAATCCTTGATGCCAGCCACATTCAGAGATGCTATATGAGGAGAGGGGTTCCCCCAAATCTATTCCACCATGCCCTCCCCCTGCCACTTTGCATAAAATTGCCCTCATAGTGCTTCCTCTGAGGAAGGGAAATTGGAGTAGAGAATGCTACATTGGCTGAAGGTGACTTCAATGTTTTTTTTCCAAGCAAGGGGCTTATTTAGCAACAAACCCAAACACTCAAATCCAGGTTATTAGAGGTTGCCCTATTAAGGTGGTTGTTTCAACGACTGCTGAGCAAAGTTTCCATTTTCTTTAATTGGCCCATTTTGCACAACAAAGTTAAAAGAAATGGGTTTTCTTTTCGGTGAGCCAGATGAAGTATACTCCTCTTCCACATCATGTTTCTGTACACTGATGATAAGCTTCATAGCTGTAAGTCATCTCCACATGTCTCTTGTCTGTGATACTAGGGGATTGTCCCGCTGGGCTGATAGGAAGTGACACATTGTTATATGAAGGACAGTGGTATAAGTTAAAACTACTTTAACAAACTTAAATTATGGTATTCAGAATTCATCCATGCTGTATGGGATTGTGTTGTAAAACAAAATACTTTTGATCTGTATCACTGGATGCACATCATTTCAGAAACAGATCTGCCCCTTACATTTTAAAATGTTGAGAGAAACATCCCTCATCTTCCTTTTATGTGACAATCCATGTTTCATTTCAGATTTTATTCTCAACTGTATCATAATATATATACTTTTCATGTACATGTACATATATAATGATAACCAAAATAATCAGAAAGCATATAAAACATAAATACAGTTTATGCATTCACTGATTTAAAATACATAGCAAACCTAAAACAAAACTTCAGATCAAGTCAAGATGCCTAGAAAATTGAAAAAACCACAGTATATCTCTTTTTCTTCTAATCCCCAAAGAATTAAGGAACACTTGCTGTGTTCAGAGAATTTTCCCTTTTTTAGTAAAAGGCTTTATAAAAGGCAAGAAACAAAGATGAAAATCGTTTGATTCTATTTAAATGGTTGTCCTGTGGGGAGCAAAGTCCTCTCCACAACTGGAGCCCCAGAAATCTGTCAGCTTTAGAAAACTCCTAAGGTTTGGCTCCAGAGAGGCAAAGCCTCTGAAGACTGCCAGTGTCCTAAACTCCTTGAAGTAGAAGAAATGCTTCCCCTTTGAGTCACCCTCATGAAGTTCTTATTCTCAATTTATTCATTTAAACTTCCATAATTTTGTGCTCTGAGCTATGGTCAAGAACGTATTTGCTCACGTGCAATCCATCCTGCCTTAGCCCTCACAGGAATGCCAGGATTAGCTCGTTAGGGAAATCACAATCTTTCTCCTTTGTCGTGCTTAGAAACTACGTGTACATCTAGCTGAGTTAATATACAAAAAACATATTTATATGTTTGTAATTATATTAAGTATGTGACTATATTTATATAGATTATAAATTATATAAACAAATGCGCATGGATATTTTAAATATATTTATAATATGTACTTATAATTTATTGTAGTCATCCTTCTAAATACTCTGAGAACCATATTACAATCTTAGACAACAACCAATGTCTACTCTAGAATGATTAGATTAAAAAAGAGCAACTCTGTGGAAAGATAAAAGCAGAGATGAAAGAATTGGTACACAGTGAAAAACAGAAATGCAAAAAAATGAAAAGTCATGAGCTGTTCTTTTAGGAAATCTAATAAAATGGTTGTGGTAGTTAGATTCAGTTGTCAACTTGGCCAGGTAAAGGCACCTAGTTCAGTTGCTGTGGGCATAAGCCAATGGTATGTGAACCTCACCTGTTGCTGATTACATCTGCAGTCGGCTAAGAGGCATGCCTGCTACAGTGAATGATATTTGATTTAACTGGCTGGTGCTTAAATGAGAGAGCGCAATGTAGCACAGCCCAAGCAGCTCAGCATACCTCATCTCAACACTCGCAGCTCAGCCCAGGCCTTTGGAAATGCAGAAAGGAATCACCCTGGGGAAAGTTGTTGGAACCCAGAGGCCTAGAGAGAAGGCCAGCAAAGATCACCCTGTGCCTTCCCATGTAAGGAAGAACCTCGGTTGAAAGTTAGCTGCCTCTCCTCTGAAGAACTAACAAAATAAATCCCCTTTTATTAAAAGCCAATCCGTCTCTGGTGTGTTGCATTCCAGCAGCTGGCAAACTAGAACAATGGTCAAATCACTAGAAAATATATTTTTAAAAACTCCATGCAATTAGAAATGTGGAAGAGAATAAAGCAAGAGATGTGGAGAACGTTTTTGTTTTTAAAGAAATTGTGATCCAATTATATCTATCTCCCAGGACTCTGATAAGTTCTAGTTTTTATTTGTTCATTCATTACCTCATATACGTATTTGATATTTATCCTTGGTCAACACAACAAGCCTCAAGTAAATGGGAGGACGGAGAATTACAGCTGTTGTCAGGAGAGTTACTAAAGATGAAAGCCAGTTAAATCAAACATCATTCACTGCAGCAGGCATGCCTCCTGGCCGACTGCAGATGTAATCAGCAACAGGTGAGGTTCACGTACCATTGGCTTATGTCCACAGCAACTGAACTAGGTGCCTTCACCTAGCCAAGTTGACAACTGAATCTAACTACCACAACCATTTTATTAGATTTCCTAAAAGAACAGCTCATGACTTTTCATTTTTTTGCATTTCTGTTTTTCACTGTGTGCCAATTCTTTCATCTCTGCTTTTATCTTTCCACAGAGTTGCTCTTTTTTAATCTAATCATTCTAGAGTAGATATTGGTTGTCATTTAAGATTGTAATATGGTTCTCAGAGTATTTAGAAGGATGACTACAATAAATAATTATAAGTACATATTATAAATATATTTAAAATATCCATACGCATTTGTTTATATAATTTATAATCTATATAATTATATTCACATACTTAATATAATTACAAAGTAGCGGCTGACACACAGGCAGTGTCTCTGATAAGGCAGGATGATGCCATCATAGCACTATGTTTGATATGATAGGCTAACCAGGACAGGGAGCTGCTCTCACTGGGCGCACATTTTCATCTTTTAGACAATGAATAGGCAGTTCCAATGCAATTAATAAGAATTACACTGACAGCGGGGGGCAGGATACACAGAGGTATCGTAGCAGATTTGCTCAGCTGAGTAGGAGGCTGCTGTGTTAGGGCAGAGGAACCAGTGAAGAGTGAGAGAAAAGCCTTGAGTCTAGAGAATGAAGGTCCATTGCAGCCCTGGTCACCTGTCCTTCTTTCTGTCTGGTTCTCTTCAAATGATCTTCCTGATTCCCAGTATCTTATATACAGTGTTACAGGGGATTATAATGCTCACCCTGTAACTGAGTGGTAGACCTCAGATTTAAAACCCAGGTAATTTGATTCTACAACCCACACACATGATCACTAAATTCTAATATTTTTCTAAAATTATATCTAAGGATACAGGGTAAAAATTTAGGGCACTGAGTGGGATTGGCATCAAATAAACACAATTCTTAATCCCTTCAATTCATATCTGAGTAGATAGTTTTAAATGACTGAACAATAACAACTAGATGTTTGTAGAATGAATAAATAGATCTTTTCAAAAGGAATATGACACAATTTATAGCTGTCAAGCAAATTTACTTTTAACACTAAGATATAGTTTTGACTTTTACAGAGGTGTTGAAGAATTCCTGGGAAAATCTTGATAGCAAAAAGGAAAACTCTAACTTTCTGACCTGTAGATCACTCTGTTCTCTTTTCCTACATAATTAATTTCTCTCAACCCTTTAACCTAAAAGTCTGGATTGGTGTCTTTATTGGTTAGTTAGTGCCAAGCTAGATCCTTATTTACTCACTACCTTTACATATACTCATAGAGACATGCTCAAATCCTAGCTTTATTCTTGAGAACTGGGTAATGATTAGATTGACTGATGGTGTAGCATATTCCTAGGAAAATTCACCAGAAGGCAAGACGGTATAGAAATGAGGAATAGATATTATGGGGAGCTAATTCTTATTGGTTCTTTCTTGCTTCTTCACATCCTACAAGAGAAGCACTGACTGTCCTTTTATTCCAAACTCTCTTTACCAGGAAGGATATTTGTACGGTGAGCAGACTTGGAATGCAGAGATAGTGCCTCCCTTTGGAATGAAGAGTAGGGTTGCTTACTATTCAGTAAAATAAATGCAAAATTTCCTTCTTGAGCAAAGGCCATGCAAGTTTGCTTGTTGCCCACCGTAAATCATTCAAATCCCTAAGCTTGGATTTCCTCAACTGTGACGTAGACCTACTGTGTGTGTAGCAGTTGGATCCCTTTATGTTGTCTCTGTGGGAACTGGGGCAAGGGAAACCAATGCAAACATGAAGCTCATGGGTCTGGCTGTGCAAACAGCAATGAAGTCCTTTGTATCTGACCCAGGAGTCTTGTGTTTTCTGCCAACATCCGTGAAACTGTGAAATGCTAGTTAGTTTGCAAGAAGGGTATAATCTTAGACTCTTCATAGTTCTTAACAGATACTTCAGTCAAATTATTAAATCTCTATAATCTTCAGTACCTTAATTTATAAATCAAAATCAAAACAATCTTATATCAGGATTGTTGAGAGGATTGAAAGGGATGATAAATTTAAATGAGCCAATGCAGTGCCTGCTATATTAAGCACTCAATAAATATTAATTAGTATCATGTAACACTTAGGAATCATTTACCAACAGTACCTTAATATAAGTGGAGTTGTATAATTCACACATATCTTTTTCTATCCAAGTAAAAATGGAAACTCTCCCTCAAATATTTATTAAAGGAAGAGTCTGTTTCTATCCCCTAAATTCCTCCATGGGATTTTCCCCCTGGGACCTCAGATTTCAATTTACTTTTCTGATTTATCCCAACTTGGTATAGCAAACATTTATTGAGCAGCATCAGGAATGCTCGTGACACTGAGTAAAATACATAGACAGCTATCCACATATGACCTCTCAAATCAATTTTTAATAATTGTGTTTAAAAAGTCAAAGCACAACAAAACATTCATTTACCCTTGAAAAGTACCAAGTACATCTCTAACGCTGCATACATATTCAACAATTGATTTGTAACCAGAATATCCTGTGCCTTCCAATTCTGTAGGTCTATGTAAGGTCATATTGATATAAATTCCCCAATATTGCTGGCTTGTTTTTTGCGTAATTTCAGGGAATCAATGTCCACTTCAAAACCTCTCCCAGCTGTTTCTCAGAGCCTCCAGAATGTGTCCGATGGGCATCAGAAAGAAATCTCCTTGGGCTCTGCATTCTATGGCAGCACTGCTCTGCCGGCCATGCCCGTGGCTGGTGCCATGCAGCGCTGCAGCACCAGCGGCAATGCCTCTCCTGGCCAGGCAGGCAGGCCAGCCTCCTGAACTGCCAAAACTGTGCAGATGCCTGGGGCAGAGAAGCGGGAAATGGCGGCTCTCCAACTTTGTATCGTATGTTGGCACATAGGCTTGTCTCAACAAGTATTCAACACTGCTTGGTTCAAAATTTCAGAATGTCCCCCCTGAAAACAATTTTCTTCAGCTTCTGACCTTATTTCTTCTCGCGCTGGTGGGCTTCACCGCTGGGGTCCTCCCGTGAAGTTATTCCATTTGTCATCACCTTCCTTCTTCTGTGGCGCAATGTCCACATCACCAAACTCTGATGGCTTTGTCCCCAGTATTCATGTCACCGCAAGAAAATAGATATTTAGGGAATAGGAATGTAGCAATTTGTCAGATTAAATTCTAATAATTAAGAATTGCTGTTAAATTTAAGGCGGACATGTTCCTTGAAGATGACTGCAGAATGATAGAGCTTTCGCAAAGTGACTGTGTGCGTGTGAAAACCTTGTGTCTGATGTTCCTTTTATCTATCTTATTGACAGACGAGGAAAACATATGGATTAAAAATAAATGAACAATAGGGGGAACAATTGTTAACATAAATTTAGTGGCTTGAAATGCTGGTGCTACATGAGGGGGAGGGGCAGGGGTATGGCATGTATGAATTTTTTTCTTTTTTCTTTTCATTTCTTTTTCTGGATTGATACAAAAGTTCTGAGGGGTGATCGCAGGGGTGAATATACAATTTAGTGATAATAATGTGAGTTATTGTTTATACACCAAGAATGGAATGATCATATGGTAAGAATGTTCATGTTTATATTCTATGTTTAAAAAAAATTTTTTTTTAATATTTAAGGCCTAGAGGATCATCTCCCTTTTATTTTTCTGATTTGTTGCTTAAGAACCCACTAACTCTTTCTCAGAAATCCATTAATTGTCCAAGTCCTTCTATGGCTTTAACACTTCCAAAGTGGTCATTCCAACTCCTGCAAATAAACAAAGCAAGCTCTGCAGTCTGATCAGCCCGCCCTTGATGTTGTTTCTGATGACTAAGTATGCTGCTGGTTGGCACATGCTCCAGCACAACCAGCTGACCCTTCAACACTATGCCTCGAACACCATGTCATTCTCCACTGGCCAAAGGAACTTCTCCAACTCCAACCAGAATTGTAGCTTCTAATATATAGATTTTTTTTCTTTTTTTTTTTAGTTACCACAGACCATCACCTCCAAAGGCATCAGCTGGCTCCAGAAACATCACATTCAAAAAGACTCAGACATGAATTTACCTACTAGAGATTCCACTCCTCTAACCATCATTCCCACCCCCAGCTAGTGGTTTTAAAGATATTCATGTTAGACCCTGTTCTAGTTTGCCAGCTGCTGGAATGCAATATACCAGAAACGGAATGGCTTTTAAGAAGGGGAATTTAATAAGTTGCTAGTTTACAGTTCTAAGGCTGAGAAAATGTCCCAATTAAAGCCAGTCTATAGAGATGTCCAATCAAGGCATCCATTCAGGGAAAGATATCTTGGTTCAAGAAGGCCGATGAAGTTCAGGGTTTCTCTCACAAGTGAGAAGGCACATGGCAAACATAGTAACCGTTTCTCTCTCTGGAAAGGCACATGTTGAATATGGTCAGGACTTCTCTTCCAACTAGAAGGCCACATGGTGAACACAGTGTCATCCGCTAGCTTCTTCTCCTGGCTTCCTGTTTCATGAAGCTCCCTGGGAGGCATTTTCCTTCTTCATCTCCAAGGTCGCTGGCTGGTGGACTCTGCTTCTGTGGCTATGTCGTTCTGCTCTGCTCTCTCTGAATCTCGCTCATTCTCCAAAATGTTTCCTCTTGTATAGGACTCCAGAAACTTATCAAGACCAACCCCAATGGGTTGAGACATGCCGTCACCTAATTCAGCTTAACAACCACTCTTGATTGAATCACATCTCCAGGGAGATGATCTGATTACAGTTTCAACATACAGTATTGATTAGGGATTATTCTATCTTTATGAATTTGGATTTAGATTAAAACATGGCTTTTTTAGGGGACATATATCCTTTCAAACCAGCACAGACCCTCAAAATACATGTCCTTTGTTTTTCCAGCTATCTAAGAGATGCTTCAGTAATGATTCCAAGATAGTTTTTTGGCAACTCGTTCACTAAAAATGAAAAAAAAAAAAAAAGCTACTCTAATTTCTGGCAGAGTACTGTCTGTTAGGGTACTTGTTAAACAAACAAGCTGTGAGTGAAAGCAGAGGCTCAACTGCAACCCTGGCTGAATATTTATTACTGTTATTAACATGGCTTTAGAGTTTGACTCCAGAAAAGTCAGAAGAAGTCATGAGATAAATGTGAAATCCAATTAGAAGTCATTTTCACATCTTTAAAAGTTATGAACTTATCAGACAGGAAAAAATAGTTTAAGTATGGAAAGTAACTAAATAAGGCAAAAGAGTTAAATGATATCAGCATGTGGAGTATATAATGGTAAGGAGTTTTTAAAGTGAAAGAAGGCATTATAAAGTCTTAAGAGCCAAAAGTATGTATCTGTTATTAAGAGTCTAACCAATCAGTAAAAATTGGTAGCTATAAATCTGGGAATGGGGTTGAAGAACCAAATAAAAATGAGGTGATATATAAATCAACTCTAAAGGAAAGTGAGCTGTGAGATGAACCTTTGCCATCAAATGAACTCTTTTTTTACAGAGAGAATGAACAGAGGACAGGGCAAATACTAACTCCCTACCAATCAGCTCTCGAGCTGATTGAACCTGAGACAGCTTTGACTCAGTCCAGTTTGCTTGGGATGTTCTTACTATTTCATAGTTAAGCAAGAAGGTTTAAAATTAAGCATAGAGATAAGAAGTATGTTTGTAGTACTTAAGAGAACTTGGCATATTTAAGTATTTAACAGTTTTTACTTTTAACCCCAATTTAAAATGCATAGTTGAATAATTAATATATACTGTAATTTATTTGAAAAATTAAAGAAAAATGTTATTATTTGTTAACAATATATGAACATTTAAGAAAGTTTAAAGGATATACTACCGAGGAAGTAAAATTTTAGAGATATCTAAATATTTCTAAAAAACTAGAGAACATTTCATTCAGTGTAGAGAAACACCTAAACATAATTTGAATACATATTTCTTTAAAAATAAAGTTAACATGAAAAAAATACAGTTAAAATGTGTAAGTAAATATAATTAGTCAAGATATAAAGATCCCTTAAATATGATAAAGTTTATTAGAAGTAGAGGTTAAAATATAACAGAGTTGTTATTACACATTACTAGCTTTATAAACTAGACTTATGAAATTCCAACTACAGTAAATACATTTACAAATTTATAGTAATGGCTTTTAAAAACTAAACTAAATGCAAGTGGTCTTTTTATTGTACCTGAACACCAACTTACTATGAAAAATACATGTTTGTTAAAATATTTTGATAAAAAGAGATACTAAGCTTAATCTCATCTAGTATGGGAAATTGATGGGGAGAATGCAGTTGGAAGTTTACTTTTTGGAGAACTTTCTCTTCATATTTGTAATCAAATAAAAATAATTTCTGAAAAGGTAGTGATCTACATTACTTAAGAAAGTCTTTCATGGTTAACAGATGATAAAGCTTTTGAAAGAAAAAAGAAACTCTCAAATAATAGCTGGGGAGTGTTTTTTTTAAGTGGATTTGTTTAAACATACTCTGAAGACTTTCTGAAGATTTATTTTCTTAGGTTGCCAGTAATGTTGATTATAGTTTCTTTTTATTGCATCTTACATTATTATTTCCTTCATTATTTATCTACTTTCAGATTTGCCTGACATTGGGAAATAAAGTTAAAGGATTATTAAATGGAAGTGCCTTTGTAATAATGCCACCACCTTGGGAATAATTTCTGCTGTGACACTGATTTGTGCTCCCAGACTCAATTATATCTCTGATCCCCTGGGCTACATCCCCTTACAGCAAAGCATCTGTGTTGACCTTTACTCTGTTATGTCCATTACGCATACAAAAAGTGAATTTCTCAAGGCATTACATCAGAGTTGTTGGGTAAGAACACAGGAAGAATGAAAAGCATTCTTAGGTGAATTTATGCTCGCCTTAAATTAAATTTATTTCTGAAGTGCATAACAGCAGTAAAACACATCACTGTAGAAATTGAGAACTTTAAGAATTATTAATAATATAAAATATACATGAAGTAGGTTGTTCCTCTATTTAGGGCACTTGGATTTTCATATTAAACCATCAGATATAGCTACCTGGTTTAAAATAAAGACCAAAAAAAAAAAAAAAAAAAATAGAAGAATCCCTGTAGAAAAAGCAAAGACTGGGACTGACAATGAGTTTATTGGCAGACTCTGGGAGGATTTTCCACTAATTATAATCAGACCATTCTAACATATGAAGGCTTGGAGCAAAAGTACAAATGGAGACTCACAGACTGTAGTTAGTAGATTGCAAAAATGTCCCCAATTCTCCATCCTTCTCAGTATCCTTACCCCTACCAATGTAAATTTAGTATGTATTCCCACACCACTGGCATCTGGGCGGACTTTGTGACTTGCTTTTGCCAAAATAACTAAATGGAATAATACAGAAAATAAGCTTCAAGAGACCTTGCACGTGTCTGCTCTTTTTCTTGGGCTAGCCTTCGGAAGGTTGAGACAGCTCATGGAGCACAGCTGGGTCATGCCAGCTGGGACCATTCAACCAGCTAGCCAACCACAGACAGAATTCAGCCAAACTTGGCCTAGATCAGCAGAACTTCCCAGTAAATATTACAATATAAAATAAAAGTTGTTGCATAAGCCATCAAAAATGAGTTATTTTTAATTAGGCAGCATTAACTAAAAAAATGTATGAACCATATCTAAATACGTAAAATTATAAATCAAGACAACAATGATTTAAGTGTCTTATCTTCTTAATCATTATAATAATAATTTCATAATGACATGCAAGGCCAGGTTTAAGTTTAGAATTTTCAAACTTTTGAAGTTCCAAAGTATACCTAAGAGTAAAGGTGAGAGCCAGTGTTCTACCCTTATCTCCAGGCAGTGGCCTACCCCTACATTCTCTTACTACCTTCAGCTCCTTTCTTCAAAGGGAAACTGATGGGCACATATGAGGATGCTTCAACTCACAAAAGCAAATGCAAGTTCTGTCTAAAATTTTCCACTCCTGCAAACGTCTGGGGCCACCACTCTGTAGTAGAGGCATACATATGTTGGCATGGTCATTCATTGGGAAGAGAAACCTAGGGAGGATTCTTGCAGGCTCTGTAATAAGGCTTGGCACCATCTGGGCAGGGATTTACAGGTACCTTAAGCATGGTCGAGAGAGAGGGGGAGAATACAAGCTCCAGGTGACATTTCACCTTGATCTTGCAGACTCATTGTCTATGAAGAGGGTCACATCTAGAAGAAGGTCAGGCAAGGGTTTTTCTAAATTGTGTCACCAAGAACAGGGGTCTCTCCTGACCAGGTCCACGGAAACTGACTACAAGGTCCAGAGAACCAGACTGAAAACACAAATTGTGATCCAGGGGGAAATAGCAAGAAAACTATTTCTCTGGCCACTGTTTATCCCCTATTTGCAAACCATTGGACAACTGAATAATCACTCCACAATTAAATGTATAGAAATTTATATTTAAATACATATAATATAATATATATTTATATATATTATATAAATATATATAAATTAGAGCATATGTCTTAATTATATTGTTCAAATATTCTGCGTTTTTATGGATTTATTTTTGTCTGTTTTTTTCTATCGGACACTGAGAAATTTTGTTAAAATTTATCACTCTATTTGTAGATTTCTCTATTTTTCTTTTTATTAACTTCAGTTTTGCTTTGTATGTTTTGAGTCAATGTACTCAGTGCCAAAACATTTAAAATGGTTATGATATCTCCCTAGCGGATTGAACATTTTATCATTATGAGATAACCTTTATCTCTTGTAATACATCTTATTTTAAAGTCCTTTTCCTGATTTTAGTGTAACTAGACCGCATTGTAAGGCTCATTATATAGATTGTCTGGTGTGGCAGGAATGAGTGATACCAGAGACACGTGAAAGAAAACTTTATTAGTACTCACAGATCCCAGAACAGAGGGGAGGGTCAGGCCTCATGGGATTGCCCAGGAAAAGACCTCAGAAGTATAGGGGTAAACAAGCAGATAAGAAGTAAAAGGTTACAGCGTACCTGGAGACCACGCTTTAATAATGTTATAAGGTTGGTCAAGCAAGAGTGGGAATCAGGGACCCTATGTGACTTCTGTGGGGGCACAAACCCAGGTAGGATGAATGAGAAGCTGTTTATTTTGCATAAGCAGGAGTCAGAAGTGATCACTGAAAAATCTAATGATAGTTCCTACGACGTTGAGGCATTGTATATATATATATAATGCAAAATTCCCTCATGTTACTATTGACCTTGGAGAAGCCGAGGCAGCATAAAAGTGTGAAAATTCCCTGTTTTATTTAATTAATTATATACAGCCACTGTCTCTTGCTTTATTTTCTTGGTGAGTCATTTTCCATTCTTTTAATTTCAAGTTTTCTGTATCCATAAGTTTAAGGCCTAGTTCTTACATGCAGTACATGGTAATCTTTTTTCTATGCATAACACTATCTGAAAATCTTTAATATATGTCTTTCAGCTAGGATATTTATTCTATTTACATTTAATTCAACTGCTCATACATTTACTTTGGAATCTATTATTTACTCATACCTATTTGTCCCACATATGTCATTTTGCTCAATTTTCTTGTCTCCTTTGGATTAATCATGAATTTATATTATTTTATTTTTCTAGTAGCCTGTAATTTATTTTTTCTATCACTAATTCTTTAGTGATTACTCTAAATATTGCATCATGCATATATAAAATAGTACTTTCTGTTTCCTAAATAGTATAAGATCTTTTTCTCTATCCTTTCGCAATGCATTTAAGTCAACTTATATTTTGAACACTGCAAAATGTTATTGTTTTTGTTTCATACAGTTAATATTCATTTAGATTTACCCACATAGTAACCCTTTCTATTGCTCTCTGTTCCTTCTTTTCTTTTCTATGTTTGCATCTGGGTCCAGCTCTCTCTGCTTGAAAAATTTGCTTAGTAATTTTCTTAGTTTTTCTTTTTCTGAAAATATACTTGTTCTTCATTTTTGAGAGGTAATTTTGCTTGTTTTAAATTTTAATTTGAAGTGTTTTGTTTCAAAATTTTGAAAGTGTCAATCCATTACCTTATAGGTTCCTTTATTTCTATTGAGAAGGCCATAGTCAGTATTATTTTTTACTCTTTTCAAGTTAATGGGTCTTGATTAATGAATCCAGCATTCCCTGGATGCTTTTAAGATTTTCTCTTTGTCCTTGTCACTTTTACTATAATGTGCTAAGGTTTTATTTTATTTTGTTTCAGTTTTAATTCTGCTTAGGGTTTGTAGAGAGTCTGCTTTGTATCTTTTGGCAGTTTTGGGAATATCATAACCATTATTTCTTAAATATTGTTTCTATCTGTTTTTTTCTCTCTTTCCTCTTATGTAACATGTCAGACTTTATCATTGTGCCTGTATCTCTCTTATTTTATCTTTCTGTGTTTCTATTCCATCATTTTTCCTCTTTGCATGTCAGTCTAGACATTTTCTGCTGACCCATGTTATGCTTACTAATTGCATATTTTGCTTGAACTAAGCCACTATTAAGCCCATTTATCTAGTTCTTAATTTTATTTATTGTATTTTTCAATTCTAGAATTCACATTAGTTTTTTTATTCTAAATTCCAGCTCTTCACTGAATTTCTTTACCTTGTCATCTATTGCCTTAAATATATCAATTACAGTTATTTTAAAGTTTCTGTCTTATAAACTCCAATATCTATGGCTCCAATAGGTTTGTTTCTATTCTTCAATTTTTAATCTTGGTTTTCTGCCATTTCATCTCATCTCATCATATGTCCAATAATATTTGCTTGAATACAGCATGCTGTGTCTGAAAAGATGCAGAAGTAATTTGAGGCTCTGACTGATAGTTATTTTCCCTGGAGGATTTTATTTGTTTCTTGCAGGTGGTTATGCTAAAGCAAGCTCATTCTAATCCAATTAGTGTTTGAGCTACTTTAAGACTGGGTTTCAGTCTTCGTGAAGTCAGATCTGGGGTGCGGTTCATTCTTATTCCCAGATCTTATTCCTATTGTGAGGCTTTTGTCTTTGTGAAGGTTGATCTATTCCTATCTGCCCTCATGCCTAAAATACAAATCTTCAAATTTCCTGACTTAAAATCTGGAATGTTTTTCATAGCCCTTTCCCTTTGCCAGGTCCAAAGTTCTAATCCTTGTCTATCTAGTCTCATTCAATTTTGAAAAACTGTAGTCAAGCCCTTAGCCTTTGGGCCAGATGTTACAAATTAGTGAATGTCTCAGAGATAAGGTAAGAGCAAATGGCTTGGAATGTTGGGTTTCTGTCTGTGAATTTTTCTTTTCTCTTAGACTTTGTTCTCTCAATTCTGGCTTCCATATCCTCACTAATGTTTTCAAATAGATGTCTCATATTTTTTCCAGCTTTTCTAATGTTCTTTGCTGGAGAATTAGCCTAATTGAAGCTAATTCATCATAGCTAAAATTGAAATTTCCTCTTACACAATTTTCATCAAATATTGTTGATTATATATAATTTCAAGTGATAGTGCAATGTGCAGAGTCTTTATTAAATGTATAATATTATATACTTGGATTTTACTTCTGTTAATGCAGTGTTTCGGTATATAGAAAAAGGGTTTGATTTGCTTTACAATTAGACTAAATAGTTAATCTAGCAATCTCCAGTCTGTGAGACTTATTTTAGGTACTAGACATAAATTCATCATTATCATATTGAGAGCTAATTTTAGTGAAGTTTTTCTTAACTTTATTACCTATATTCTATTCCCTTGCCATGTTTTCATCAAATTTCATCAATGGACCCAATTTCCTTTTACAAATGATCTTATTGAATTTTAGAACTCACAGCTAATGTATTGTTATTTGTTCAATCATTACAATTATTTATCCTATTTCTAATTACTTATTCCAATGCCCACACCATCTTGTATTCTTGCAAGCTAGATATTAAAGCACAATTTCCATGTCTTTTTAAGGTTAGATGTAACCTCGTTTGGTGTCTCACACAATGTCATTTCCTAATCTCCATCTATTTTCTGACTTTTAAGTTCACCTTTAAAAAAGAAAAAAGGATAAGCAAGCCACCTTAGAAACTGCTCTCTTTTAGAGTCATTCAGGCAACCTCATTAGACAAAAGTTAGTTTTGAAAACTCAAAGTTCTTGATATCCCTGTAAAGAAATATCTTATAAAAATAATCAAGAATAATAAATTATGTTTGAAGTACAGTTGTATCATATCTAAATGGAATGGAAAATTTATTGAATGCTCATTAAATCTGAAAATTGAACGAGTGATTTGCAGCAAAAAGAAGGTTAGGAAATTGAGATAATAAGGAGGATTAGAAAAAGAAAATTAGGAAAGTGACTTTCTATAGCATTAACCAAGATTATTTCCATTTCTGCATTTTCAGATCTAATTATCTTGTCCAACTTTTCTTCAAACTTTAAAATTTACAATAACATTTGTCAATATTATAGGAAAAAATAGCTAGAAGAATACATGGATTTTGTTAGTCATATCATGCCACGTTATTTTTAAATTGACCCTTTTATATGGTTTTTTCTTTTTAGATAATTTTGCTAGGTTCCAAAGCTGATTCTTAAGGATTTGATAAAATGCAATGCAATGGACTGAATTTTAATGTTAAAATGATTGAAAATACTAGGTTAGAAATTTTTTGATATATGCTTTTCTTTCTTAGGTAGTGATTCAGTTATAAAGGTCAACTAAAACAATAACATTTAATTTATTCTCTAGTGGGTAAAGACACTAACAAATGGAGCAGCACCAGAAACTTTATTGAGCTATAAATAAGCATGTGTTTGAGGCATCAAATATATGCTGGAGGTGATGTAAATGGGAATTTAATCATTTGTAAATAAATCTTCTTTTGAACTATTATTTGGTTCATGATTTGCCATTAGCAAATTAGTTTTATAAATTCAATTCTTACAGATTTGTCCAAATTCTCTTTAATTCTGTTTCCAAAATGTGTATCATTTTAACCACCTCAGACAGTGGACAAAATGCAGTAATATGGCTAATGACACTGAAATTACTTCAAAAGCATTTTTGAACAAAAGATGATATAATATATGACAGATAAATTAATTACTCTGATTAAATGTTTTAATTTTATAGTACAAAGTCTCGGCTACTGTTTTCAGCATATTAATAACTAAGAAGGTAAATGACAGCATTTTAATGGTAAAGTTTCATTTTAAGAAGCAAAACATAATTTTTTTTTGTATTTCAACATCTTAGTGTTGAAGCCATAACTCAGGAATAATATCTTAGCCTTTGTTCTAATTTAAAAATTATCAGCAATTATTTTGAAATGCAAGCTGAATCCCATTATATTAAGCTCCACAGATTAATGTCTATTACTTTCCTCTAATACAATATACTTGGCTGCATTGCATTTGTATCACTTGAAGTAAATGGGCTATTGACTATGGCTAAGCATGTGATGTTTAGTTCTGGGAGTCACACATCACAGGGATTTCAGATCACTGAAAACACCTCAGAGAAGGAAAAAAAAACTGGGAAGATGAAAGTCTAGAACCAGTGTTATTCTAGGAATGAACAACAAGGATGTTCAGCATGAAAAAGAAATGCTCAGGACTGCTAAATGGTATATAGTAACTACATCCCCTTTGCACAGTCTCATTAGGTAAAACATGGAATAAATGAGTGAATACTATGGGGAAACAGATTTAATTCCCCATAAGAAAATATCGTTCTAAAAAATCAAAGTTGCCTAAGCAATCTAAAGATGAAATACATCTTTTTGGGAATACAAGTACCAGATTTGATAGGTAAATGAGAATAGACATAGAAAACAGTTTGAGTAGTTTGAATGCCCATTCCAACACTTATAATCTCTTATTAATAAAGATCAGTTAATCTGTGAGTTATTAAATACACACTTTTAATCCCTCTTAAAGCCACACAAAGATTTAAATGATCTCATACATTCATAATCAGGCAAGAGTCAGAAAGTTAACATATTTCTTACTACTGAGAAATTTCAAAGCTCATTAATCTAATTCCAACTTTCATTTATCAGATAAGGAAACTAAAGCCAAGACATAATGAAACTGCAACTTGCTAAAGATGATTTTATAGTTAGAATGAGAGAATAAATCCTCAATCCACAGGCAGTGCTACCCTCCTAGAATGAGGAAGAGCATTGATTGGCATTGGCGTGAAAGATGAGCCCCTTTGCAGCATTTGGCTTTGAGCTCTTGGGTAAGTCTTTAACTCTTTGAAACCCAGTTTCCAGTATGCAAAATTACAATTGCAATCTGGACCGCACTGGATTGCTGTAAGGATTAAGTAAAATATGTGTTACCAACTACCACAGTAGAAGCCCTTAAGAAGAATTCTAATAGTAATAATAAATAAAACAAATAAATTAAAGGAATGAACATCAATACTGGAGAAAAGAATGCTAAATATGAAGGTGGAAATAAATAAAAAGAAAAATGACAGAGAAAAAAGATTAGATGATTATTAAAAGAGTAGTTATTCATTTTCCATTTATTACATTCTCTTTTGGAGATTTTAAAATTTCTGTGTATTTCTATTCTTGATTCTTTCTACCTTTCTTTTATACTGATGTGAATTAAGATATTGACATTTAAAGCATAGCTTTATCTCCTTATGGTTCGTATATAATTTTATTCATTTTTAATTGTTTTTTAGGCTCTAATTTTAGAAATACATACAACCAGTTCAAGTTTAGGAATTAACATGAATATGATTTGCCAATTTTATTTACTGATTTCATATACTAATATACTTTTTAAATTCTTTTGTATGCTTCAGAGAAAATTTTGTTTTTGTATTACAGTTATTTCTAGTTATAATTAGAGTCAATATTTGAAAGTTCCACATATATATAATCTGAAATCATAAAATAAGATACAATACAATGTATTTTAGAGACTTCTAATCATACCAAAAGTAATTTTCAATAAAGCAGTGTGCTTGAAGATACACTATTTATGGTTTCTCTGCAGACTCTGTCAAGGCTATAAATTAATTGAAAGGATATTTTATATTGAACTAAAATTATATTTCAGACAGGTTTTGCCAACCCAGACCAGTTCTATGTGGCTGGAATTTTTATATAAATCTCACATATTCTTTTTTTGGTTAACTACAATTATCACATCAAGGTCAGGGCACGGATTTTGGATGATCTGTGAATCATAATTTGTTTTAAAATATTTAATGTTCAAAACATGTCTGAATACCAACGCAGCACATGATTTACCTGAAGATTGCATCAATATTTTTGAATTCTCATGGAATCATTAACCTTTCAAAAAAGGACTATTTCTAATAGCTCTTCTCAGAAGACTACTTCGAGTTCCTCCATGATTTGAATTTATTTTGAATTGCTTATATGAGGATACTTGGATGAGTTATGATGTTTCATGCTTATGGAAGAAATATGCATTGGCATTGGACTTCTCCCATGTAACCATGTCCTCTCTAACTTCTGAAGTACTCCTTACAATATTCTTTTGCTTTACTCAGGATGTGGGAAGTTTGTATTCCTCTCCAAAGCCTTATCCGTTATGCTTTTTGCAATAGGGCAAAGGAAAAAAACCAGCATTATTGTACTGACCAGAGGTATTTGTAAAGGATACTTCCTTTGTTACTAAAAAAGTTTCTTTGAATGTTACCAATATTGTCAGAGTGCTGACATCAGGAAATTGATATTACTCTAATTCATTTGATTTTGCTTTATGTTTGCTAATGAAATAAGTACTTTGTAAAAATGAAAGCCATTTTATGAACTATTTGAAGGAAGGAATGCTTATATTTTCAAGTACAATAAAGGTTGTTACACAGTGACTTAAAATAAAATAACTCCTGATTTAACAGAGCATCTTCTAAAGATTTAATAGTGTTTTTAATCAAGGAATATGCAAATATCCATCTGATCTACAGTAGACAAAAGTGCCTATGTTATTGACAGTGTAAATAGATGAAGCTTTTCTGGATGAAAATGTCTATAGGTGAAAACATTAAACACTTCAGTTTCTAACCATTTCTCAACCCAGCTCAAAATAAGTTTTCAAAGAATATTTACAGATCTTTACTTATGAAAAGTAAAGATGAAAACCATAAGAACGTGGATATAAAAGGCTACTAGAATTCCTGTAGGTTTCAATTAGTTTATTATATTCTATTTAGTTAATAACAAACTCAAATTTCTGTAGTCTGAGTTGGATGACCTCAAATACTTGTCAGCAATTTCTTAGTGTGGAATAATAAAAAAAAATTTCAAAAAAAATAGAATCTCACATTTGAGTTTTATGAAACTCATTTAAAGTAGGGTGTTTATTGTAGTTGTGCTTTGTACTCATTCTGACAGTCAATAAATCAATCTGTATGTTTCATTGAAGTCTTAATACATGCAAGACATATATTACATAACTAAGGTAAATGTAAAAATTAATTATTAATGGTTTATAAATAAGGGCTACTGCTTTTGTTCCACTAAGAAAAAAAAAAAAAAAAAGACTTGAAGTCCTAGAGAATAGTGCATCGCTTGAATCTATGGCCAAAGAAAGCAGTAAAAGGCTGAAGACATAGACTTTCAGGAGTTTATTAGAAATGAGCATCAGAGTAAAACTGTGGCTCAGGCACTCAGGGGAGCATATAACCAACGGACGAAGACATAGGAGTGGAGAGACATGCCCTGATTCCTTACAGGGTCAAGAGACTCCACCGAGTACTTAGCTCAGTCCTAGGAATAAAGGACAAAATAGTAACAAAAAGAGATTACAGTCTTTTATTTTGTATTTTATTGTAGAAAATTTCAAAAAATACACAAAATAATTGAGAATATAATAAACACGAGTATACCTGTTATCCTACTTCAATATTTATTACCATTTTGCTAAATTCATTAATTTTTAGGCATGCTTAACTTGTTCAATAACACTTTTATGTGCATTATACTCATTTCCTCAAATATTTTATGAAGTAATAGAGGGTTAAGACTTTATTTTCCAATTGTATATACCCTCTGGGCCTAAACAGATGCAGAAAATGTACTTCATAGAACCCCTCATAGGGACTGTTGTTGAGGGAGAAGCACCTGGTTTTCTGGAATTCCTGCATTTAGTCAGAACGTATAGGAATTTATCTCTTTGCCCACTGGACTCTTTATGTTAACACAGTAAGCTTTAATTTGAAGAATGATTTCCTTGGCTAAAATATATTTTAAAATCACCGTGTAAAAGAATAGGGAGCCATTGGGGAGTTTGGTACAGGAATAATCTATAAGCATGAATTTGGGGGCTATTGATATGCAGATGAATGAGGAGGGTGGATTTTAGTGATTTAGACACTGTGGAAATGGTTAGGCTTAAGTTAACACAAGACTAAATGTGGTCACTGCTCATTTAAAAGGAACTCATTTTAAAAAGGAAATGACAAAACTTGGTGACAGCTTAAAAAATCGGAAGGAAGAAAAAGTGGAAGATTGGTGTTATTCTTGACATCATATAATATTTGTGAAGGGAAATAAAGAAGGGGAGAAAAAATGACTCAAGTTTTGGGAGAGAGCAAATACTATACAGACTGTTACAAATACATGACTACTGCATCCATGAGAACTCGTGTCAAGAGCTACAGATATAAATGATAAACTTCTTAGTCCTCAAGAAGTCACCAAGATCCCTCAGAGAAAATGTCTGACCCTATATATAAGTTAACCATTAGCAGAATGATATGAAGAGTAGTAGAAGAAACAACTTCTATATAATAGTATTTTTAAGCCTATATTCAAACTAAGAAAGAATTAAAATACATATATTTCATTTATTTTCAAATGAAGGAAAACCTTTCAAAATTCATCAGGAATCCATGGGAAGTAAGGCAAGTGCCAAGCCTTTGAGTTATGGGCTAGATTACTGGCGTCGCCTTATTGCTATGCCAGTACGATTTTTAAGGAAAAAGTTGTCCTCTTTCCCATGTTTCTTATACAGCCTGCTCCTGCTGTTAACTGTGCACCTCTCTTTGTACCTCAGATTCAAATGCCCCATGTCTGGAAAATTAGTCGCACAAGCATGAATAGAGCTTTTCTGCTGAATCACTAGCCAAGGAAGATTGGCTATGTTTGGCCAACTTGATAGTGTATGTGTTAAGAAATGACTTATGAATAAACTGCATATGTAATAATGTGGATGAACTCAAATAACTTGTTAAATGAAAGAAGTGAGATAGAAAAATAGTACATGATCTTTATACATATCTAAAATATACAGACTAATCTATAGTGATAGAAAGCAGCTCAATGGTTGCCTGGGGGTGAAGAAAGGGGTACAAGAAGGAGATGTTGCAAAGGAGCACAAGGGAACTTTAGGGGGAATGGGTATGTTCATTATCTTGATGGTTTCACAAATGTATTCAGATGTTGGAATGTATCATATTAAGTATGTGACATTTAATGTATGTCCATTATTCCACAAAACTGCTTTAAAAAAGCTAAGATGATGGAGTACATCTTGAGAACTAAGTTGATCATTCTCGTACCTGATAAGGAAGGAAGTTTTGTTGGAATAATGTAAGAAGGGAAGGAACCAGAGTATAAGGTGCTACATTAGGAAATGGACCCAAGATAAGGTATTTGAATAGGAGAAATTCAGATCAATACAAAGAGCATTTACTTACCTCACCAATATAAAGAGATTCTTGTATACTTGTCTTAATCCGTGAAAACATATTTGTTATAATTAAATTCATGATTTGCTTGCAATAAGTAATACTGTAGGGACATTATTAGCTAATGGTACATGAGATCCTGTAAGTATTAGTGTAGAATCAGAACTTTATAAAATGAGTCTGAGATTGAAGATCGTTTCTAGAATTATATAGTCCAACTTCTTGCCAGGGAAATGGTTTTGCAGGGATTCAGAGAGACTTACATTAATGCAATTTCTAAACTCAAAATATTGCATTACACCTATAGAAAATTCAGGATCATCACAAGAGAATAGTGGCAGAATTCGATTCAGAAGAAAGGTCTAAAGAATAATGTTCAAGTTGGGTACAAAACAACTGGATGTGTAACTAGATTGAGACACAAAAAAGGAGCCCCTATAAATCAAGATATTCGAAGGTGTTGGGGGGCCAAATAACATGACAGAACAGAAGCTAAGTGGTTAACAGATATGGAGAAGCAGCAACAAGGAAATTTTGCAATTGAAACCACTTCTGTATCAGACAGAAAATCTGACATGGGTTTCAAATTTTACTTGGCTCTAACATAGACTCTGAGGATAACAGTTGATGGGTCAATAGATGTGATAATTGTGAAGAAAGATAGCTCATAGAAATTGGCATATTCCAAAAAGCAGGCACAGAGCCTAATAGTATGGAAGTGGACAGGATGCTGAGTAAGGACTATACTTAAGAAAAATTAATTAAATGTTCTTTAGCATGAACTTATTTCAACAATATAGCTTTTTTTTAATATAATACCTTCTGTGCTGATTTAAATCTATTATGTACCCCAGAAAAGCCATGATTTATTCCTGGTTCAATCTTATGGAGGCAACCGTTTCTTTCAATTCTGATCCAATAATGTAGGCTGGAACCTTTTGATTAGATTATCTCCATGGAGATATGACACGCCCAATGGTGGGTATTATCTTTTGATTAGACGAAGATGTGACTCCACCCATTCCAGGTGGTTCTTATTAGATTACTAGAGTCTTCGAAAGAGGAAACATTTGGAAAGAGCTGACAGAACCAATAGAAGCTTCAGAGCCAACAGAGAGAGCAGATGTAGATGCTTGGAGATCAGTTACTTCACACAGCAGAGCCACGGATGTTTGGAGATGCTTGGAGCCCAGCAGACGTTGTCATGAGATGTTAAAAGCAAGCCGGAACCTGGAGAAAGCCAAGGGCAGCCAAGAGATAAAAGCGAGCCCTGGAGAAGTAAAGAGAGGAACCTCCATAGGAACAGAGACTGAAAGCAACAGAGTCCAGGAGCCAGGGACAACAGATGACAGCCATGTGACTATCCAACTGACAGAGGTGTTCCTGTCAATCAACGTTTCTTGAGTGAAGATAACCTCTTGTGGGTGCCTTAATTTGGATGCTTTCACTTCTTTAGAACTGTAACCTTGTAACTCATTAAATTCCCCTTTATAAAAGCCATTCCAGTTCTGGTATATCACATTCCAGTAGCTTGCAAACTAACACACCTTCAACAATGATGTTGAACAATGAATATTTGCTAATACCTTAAAAAAAGAGATTTCTGCATTAAGGTTTTATCTAAAATCCCTCCTTCTTGTTATGGATGAGGAAACTGGAGCATAAAAGGTATGACTGGACTAAAATAATATTACTAATTAGTAACAGATTAAGGTTTAGAGCTTATTGGTAAGGATTTGTGTTAATAACAGCAACCATAACCCAACTTTTTGGTGGTAGTAGAGATTTAAATGAAGAAATCCCATAAGCACCAACACCTGTGGCCTAAATGCAAGCTACACTGATTTCAAAGTGGTAGTTCAATTTAGCTGCCCATATACTAGAGATGTGAGGTAGAATCCTATTAATTCCTACTTCATTTTAGGGTTCCACAGGATCTATACATACAAAATAGCAAGTTGGAATATCCAACCTCAAATACAATGCAATTCTGGTAAGTAGTGCTAGAGGAAAAAGGTTGACACCCAGGTTTACAAAATTTTGCAATATTTCATTGCTTTACTCTAAAACTCAAGTCCAATATAATAAAGAAATACACTTCTAGTCCACATCAATTCAGAAACCAAGAGAACTCTTAACTTTGCCTAAATTCTCAGTTGAAGAAAATCCCATGGTCTCTTTCTCAGTCTTCGATTGCTAAATCTAAAGTTACTTCTAACAAACCTTTGTGATGTAAGGTATTTAACAAGAGCATAAATGTAAGATCTGAAAGATGTAGTAGTGAATTTTGACAAGGGACACTATGGCTGTCCATTTCTATATTTAGTTTTCCCTATCAATCATTCTTCCTGGAACTAATATAATGTATTTGTCTTAAGTTTACTCCACTTGATGTCAAGTTATCTTATGGACTGAGTAAAATCTGTTCACGAAGAAGGTTGTATTGAAATCGATTCCATTCTAGCTTACATTTGACTTTACCATCTGTTTTAGTTTCCTAGGTTGCATAAAGCAGATGAAATGGGTTGGGCTTAAATAATGGACATTTATTACCTTAAAACTTAAAGCTTTGAAGTTGAGAAACATCTCCAAATCAAGGTATCTTCAATGTGATGCTTTCTTCCTGAAGACTGGCTGCTAGCAATCCTTGGCAGCTCGGCCACATGACAAGGCACATGGTATTTAACAAGAGCATAAATGTAAGATCTGAAAGATGTAGTAGTGAGTCTACATCTCTTTTCTTCTGAGTCTTGTTGCTTTCAGCTTCTTGCTTCTGTGGCTTTCTTCTATATGTATGCATTCATCCTGTTTATGAAGGATTCCAGTAAGAAGATTAAGACCCATGCTGAATGAAGTGGGTCACAACTTATTTTAAGTAACCTCATAAAATGGTCGTACTTACAATGGCCCACACTCATGGGAGTGGATTAGATTTAAAAGCATGTATTTTAGGGGGTTCACACAGCTTCAAACCATCACACCATCATTTGACCTGGACCTGAATATGCTAAGCAAATACTGAGTAGACAAATTTTTATGTAAGGCTATTTTGATTAAATCAACCTTTCAGAAAAGTATTTCACAAATCAAAACCACACTTTGATATATAATATTCTTGAATTTTGAGTTGCCTATTCTAGTGTTCCTTAAAGGTACAAAATTGTTAGAAGGTTGTCATTCACATCCCAACAAGAAAACATGAGTTATTCTCCACTGAAAGCTTTTTCGTTCAATAGGTATTTTAACAATAAGCAAAGCAATTCATGATGTCAACCAACAGGGATGAAAGAAATATATATATATATATTTTAGCTACAGAATCATCATTTCTTGAAAAATCCAACAAAAAATCCTACTTGTGAATGGAAATGCAGGAAAATTCAACATGGAAACAAGAGGAAAGTTGAACTTTACCAACAGAGGTAAGGGCAGACTTTTTAGCCTTTTTTCTTACTTTACTTGGGGCTAAAATACTCATTTTCCTAATAAATTGAAAGGGAATTTTTTAAACTAAAAACTCTTGGTTTTCCTCATTAATTTAAGCACCCCAAACTAGAAAACTTCAAGTTTATACTTGATTTATTAGTTGTCTTAGATTTATTTTAGGTTTTTTATAAACTAAGGAGATTATGACATTGATTAAAGGGCTTGTTAATTCTTCTTTTCCTAATATAGTAAGGCTCTGTGTGGATTCTAAGGTCCTGTAATGTTGCTAAATAGTTTTATCTTCTTTATACTAAAAAATACAACATTAACTTGTTCATGGTCATTTACTTCAAGAATTTTACTATATACTAAGATGTGTTTCTTCCATTTTAATATAGAAACAATTGTTTTCTTGTCTTTGATGTGTTAAAAGAATTTAAAATGAAGTGCTCTCTGGTCTGAAGCAAATGGAAGCTAATTTTCTGTTTGATTTAGTCTATGGAACCAATGACCATCAAAATTTATGTTGAAAGAACAACAGTTTTGGGTTATTGATTGGTTAGAGGGAGATTTAAGATTAGGTAGAAGGAGGAAAATGCCATTGTGGAAAAGAATAGGAAGGGTTTCTTTAAGATCCAATAGAAGGTCAGAAAAAGGAAAGGAAAGTTAAAGAGAAAAGAAAAGGATTACAGATGATTCCAAGTAAATTGTCAAAAAAAAAAAAAAAGGAGAGAGAGAGGGTCACTTTGCACATGAATGATTGGTGGTTGAATCTATCATAGAGTGACTATGAAGAACATTATTGAAGCAGTAGGAGCCAAATGGGAATTAAATTATCACTACAATGGCAGTATTATCAAGATATATGCCTCCCCCCAATTATTACCCTACCTAGCTATTATTTGAATTAGCTACCTGTTGCTAGTGCATAAGAAGTATACCTTTCCCACTCCCTGCAGCAGCAGAATGTGGGGATTTGACTTCATAGGTGGCCAGCTTTTGGCTCCCCATCAAAAGCTACATATGTCTCTGCCAAAAAGTCTTATTTTGCCTTTCATAGTTACATTTTATAGACATTCCCTCTTAACAGCAGAGGATAACCAACTCACAAACCAAATAAAACGGTTGGAGTCCCAGACAGTGAGTGTGAAGGGGAAATATTTATAAGGTGGTAAGCCTGAAACAGTTCAAGACTCTTGAACTGAGATAGTGGCTAAGCATGAATATGTTCTGGCTATCGATAATAAACCACCCCAAAACTTAATGGCTTAAAAGTTTTTATCTTTCTCATGATTCTGTGGATTGAATGGGCTCAGCTGAGCAGTTCTTGCTTGGGATATACATTAGTTTCCTAGAGCTGCTTTAACAAATTATTACAAACTGTGTGGCTTAAAATAGCAGAGACTTACACTCTCAGTTCTGCAGGCTAGAAGTCTGAATTGCCAACAGGGCCATGCTCTCAATGAAGAGTCTAGGGAAGGGTTCTTCTTTGCCTCTTCCTTGCTTTTGGTGCTTGCCAGCAATCCTTCAGGTTCCTTGGTTTATAGATGCTTTACTCCAATCTCTGCCTTCATTGTCATGTGGTTTTCTCCTGTTTGTTTATTCTTCTAAGGACATCAGTCATATTGTATTTAAGGCCTATACTAACCCAGTATGACCTCATCTTAACTCTATTGTATTTACAAAGACCCTATTTCCAAATAAGGTCACACTCACAGGTACGGGGAGGTGGGGATAGAAATTAAACATATCTTTTGAAGGAACACAACTCAACCCCCAACAGGGCATCTCATGAGGTTATGATCATCTGTTGGCCAGGGCTGCATTGAACTAAAGGCTTGCCTGGGCTGGACTGCACCATAGCTTAGTCACATGGCCAACTACTGATACTGGTTAATAGCAGGGAGCTATAGATGGGAACCTGAAATATGGCTTGGAGCTTTCACTGCATGGCAGCTGAATTCCAAGAGGGAATATCCCAAATGCAGTCTGAGAGTGAGCATTCCAAGAGGGCTAAGCCCTAGCTTCAGAAGTCCCAAAACATCATTTCCATTGAATTCTATTGGTCGGTAAAGGCAATGGCAGCAGTCCAATCTAAAGGTAAAGATTCTATTTCTCAATGGGAGAAGAAACAAAGTATTTGTGACCAGCTTTAATATACCACATTAAGCTACACTTTTTTTTCCCTTAACAATATAAACTAATTCTAAACCTTTGAATCTAGTCGATTTTCTTTTATAGTGCTGTGAGTGTAGATTACAGTCCGCTAAATTCTTGTCTAAAACTTAAGATATAGTTTGTGTTTCTCCTCTTCCATCAACTATCCCCCCCCACCTTGTTAAATATGGAAATACTCTACACTATCCTTTTCTGAATTTCTCTACCAATTTTATTTTAGACAGCTCATACTCTGAATGTGTCTGTGGTGTGTGTTGGTGAGGGGAGCCCTTTTAAAACTGTGAATTGGCTTAGATATGACAAACTGGGTGACAGGTAGCAATAATCCACTACAGTAGCTGGCATTAGCCTTTTTCTGGCTTAGTCACAATTTGTTCTGAATATGTAAATGCAGCAACACACTAAGTGACTGCCCATTACTTACCCTTAGTAACAACTCAATCTGTTGTCATGGGTGCTTGTGGGTCCATATACTCTGTCACTTTATTCTTGCTGCCCATTGATGGGATTACATATACCTTGCAGTTACATATTTATAGTTTACAATTATGTGCTTCTATCTAGTTGTTCCAATTCTGCTTTCCCATCAGACTCTTTGACATTTGATACCAATATCCCTGTCATAAGAGCCAACCTCCAGAGGACAACTTCCGCTAAGCCTCTCAAGGAGGCTTGCAGTACCATCACTAACGCCTTTCTTTCTCACTCAGTGAAAACAGCATCCTCTGGGAACTCCTAAGGAACACAGTAAAAGAGTGCATTTTCAGGCTACTCACAATTTTATTCTAACATTCCCACATCCTTAAGATTTCTGATGAGAAAGGAAAAAATGTTGTAAAGGAGGAAGAAGAAAAGTATATATAAACAAGAACTATAAAATAAATAAAAATATGTAATATGATGTGATTTGATAGCAACTTTAGAGTAGTGGATGATCAGGTAAGGTCTTTCTGATGAAATGATACTTAAGATAAAAATTAAGTAAAATAAAACAGTCAACCATTTAAAGTCAATTGAAGAAAGAGTTTTAAGAAGAACATTCTTAATTTATATTTTCAGTTCGGGTTATTCTCCTAATCTCTAAACTTAATATATACAATCGTCTTCTTGATTTCTCTGCAATGACCTCAAATTTAAACAGTGGAAATCTAAATTAATAAACCCTTCCTATCTTCAATCCATAATCTTGCTTCTGTTCTGCATTCCCAATGTTAATGAAGTAACACCCATCCACTTACTGTTTTCCAGCAGTCAACAATACAGTCACCAAGTATTGTCAATAGCATCTTTAGAATTTCTGGAATGTGTCCAATTTTGATTCTATCCATATCAGATTATATTACTTGAATTTAGGCCCTCATTATTTTTAGAGTTTTCTGAAAGGGCCTTCCAAACTACCTTTCTGCCTCTAATATTACCTTCTTCTACTTATCCATTCTTTCTAAATCCATTGTATAGCCAGCTTACTTTAATTTTTTTTTTAATCACATATACTTAATCATGCCAATCCCTTGCTTAAAACCATTCAAGGTCTACCCTTTGCCATTAGTAAGAAATTATTAAATAAATAAGCACTAGCAAGCAAAACAAAAAGCAGATAATGAAAAGAAAGATTTGAAACATGTTTGGGGCAAAAATGAATAACTCAGCCTTTGATTTAACAAGATCATCATTCAACTCTATCTCTTATGTACATTGTAGTGTACATAAGAATTTCATTTTTCTCACTTGTTAAATGGTGTTAAATCACTGAAAAGAATTATAGAATCATTGTGAAGAATAAGTGATTTGCACAATTTCTGGCACAGAGAGCAACCTAATAAATAGAACACCTTGTGCTACCTCTCCCTATTCTTCTCCAACCTAGCTCATAGCACACTTTTCTTTCTCTTGGCCTGCTCGTTTCCTTCACAGAATTTCTTTCATTCCCTACATGGTACCATCTACTCTCTTGCTTTTCTCCTAACTTGAAAAGCTGTGTACCTCTTTATCTTTAGCAAGTTAATTCCTTTGAATATCTTTAATCCTCTTAGACACAGAAATCAACTATACCAGGAAGCTGAGCTTGACTTCCTAGTCTTAATTAGGGTGTCTCCTTTACACACACTTCTGTCCCAGCATTTATCAATGTTAGCTGCAGTTGTCACTCTTTATTCTTTCTGCTTCTATATTTTATCAGCGATTTGAGAGCAAAGCTACAATTTATGCTTCCTCTATCCCTGTACCTAGAGCAGTGCTAAATGTTCTTGGAATGAATGAAAAGATGAAAGAAAGTTCCTTGAGAGTAGATATAAATCCATCCCTTAAATGAGGATAAGTTTATATTTCTGGATTTAAGCTCCATGAACACAATGACATCATCAATTTGGTTTATTGCTATGCTCTTAATTATAAAACAGAGGTTGACATATTAATAAATATTCATTAAGTGTTTGTTGAATGTTGAATGGGTGGGAGAACAGAAATTAGCAAAAACTGCAAACTTGTTTATCAGAAAACTGTACTATGATTCTAAACAGGAATGAAATGTAATCCAAACCCAGAAAGAAAAATGCAGACTATGTTAGAGAACAAGTGTCTATCACCCAGCATAATGCTAAACTACTTGTTTGTTTTCCAGGACACCTGGGCACTTCTTGGTCTGAGTGGCAATGTGTCTTTGCCACTGGGCAAGTGCCACTAGGCCTCAGTTTTTCTCCTTTGAGAAGTGAGGGGCTTGGCCTATCATCTCTATGGTCTCTTCTATATCTAAATTTTTAAATTTCTTAGATGAGCAAGTTTAACTTTAATATCTAAGATTTTGTGGTATTTTTGCATAGATATAAGTGAGGCACAGATGACCAATATAGCCCTTGTGTTAAAAATAAAACCAGCCCTGATAATTTGCAATAGAAATGCAGTGTCCCCATTAGAAAACCATTTTTCATCTCGAATGATACAGCTTTGTGTGTTTAACCCTTGCTTGTTCATTAACTTGATATGACAAGCAATAGAAGACTAAAAGGTACTCTTCTTGTGGCTAAGAATTAAAATACAATATGACAGTAAAAATAGTGTTATTTTATAAAATATTTAATGTTTCAGCACCAGGAGAAACATGAAGGTAATTGGTCAAATCTTCACCTTTGACAGATATCCAAAGTAACCACAGGGTTATTTAAAGATAGCACAGCACAAGAATCCTGTCCTCCTATTATTTTGGTGTATACTCTTTCTATTATACTATGCTTTTGCTATCTTCATAACACTAATTGATAATATGATTTAACTGAGGAAACAGAAACAAATCCCCACCAGCACCTACCAAATTGACCCAACTACCCTCATCTATACCATATATTCTAGCCTTCATACCCATTTCTATAGATGAACTCTCCATGGTCCTCCAAGGTTAAACCTTCCTTTTGTGAATAAGATCCCATTCCCTGTGACCTACTTATTGAAGGATTTCATTCCTTCAAAAGCATCAGTTTTCCACATTCTAGAAGATCATTCTCATCATTTTACCAATATGCTGTTGCTTCTCTCATTTGAAAACAAACAAGCAAACTTAGTTTGACAAGACATTCCCTGTTAGAAAATCCTCTATATCTCTGATCATTTCACAGCAAAATTTTCTCAAAAAGCATGTCACCACATGCTATCTTCAATTTCCCTTCTCCCTTACTCCAGCCAACCTGAAACTTTTAAGCCAAATATTGTTCTCCATATGGCTAAATTCAATTGCTAATTCACATTGTCCATCTTATTTGATCTATCTACAGCTTTTGTCAGAGTGTAGTCCTCTCTCTTTGAAACATCTATTTCACTTGGCACCAATGACACTATATTCTCATGATTTTCTTCCTACGTCTTTGGTCACTTCCTCTCAGAATCCTTTGCCATCTTCTGCTGATCTTTCCTTTTTTCACTCTCTGAGCTCATTCACTTGATTATCTCATCTAGTTTCATGGCTTTAAATACCAACAATACACTGATAAGATATAAGATAATTATATTTACAGTTTATATATCAAACAAGGCTCGTAAATGTGAATACCCACCCATCTCTCCATAAGTATCTAATAGATATACCCAAGATTCAAGTCCTGCTTTCCATCTAATCCAAAATCTGCTCCATATATAATATCTTCACCTCCATTATTGTCTACTTCATCAGTCTAGTTGCTCTTGGAATAATCCTTGATTCTTATTTTTCACTTTTATCTCATATTCCCATGAATCAAAGTCCATTGCTCCTCATTAGAAATATATCTCTATATAACTGCTTCACAGACATCAAATGCTACCTATATCGTCTGAGTCACCATGATCTTTCACTTCAATAATTTATAGTAGCCTGGGAACTAAGTACCCTTATTTAATCCTTCCTCCCTTAAAGGTGATCTTAACCCACTAACCAAATAATCCTGCTAAAACTTAAGTCAAATCTTATGACTCCTTTTGCTCAAGGCCTACAATGACTTTCTTCACTAAGAATAAAAGCCAAAGTCTTTTTAATTGTCTACAAGATCTGAACCAATCTTCTGCCTCACCTCCATCTAACCCTTTATCATCTATGAACATATTTCTTCATTTCTTGCCTCCTCATTTAGTCTGTACCAGCCAGACTGCTCTCCCTGTTCATCTTGGAACTTCTCAAGCACCCTAGATATGTTCCTTCCTTGGGGACTTTGTATTTGTTTTTTCTCTTTCTGGAATATTCTCCCCTGTATTATCTGATTATCTGCACATCTTGTTCAGTCATTTGCCAAAGTAATTACTCAAATGTCACCTTTTCAGTTATGCCTCCCCTAACAATTTTATTTAACATTTCAGCTATCTTCCAAATTCCTTCTCCCTGTTTCTTGTATTATTTTTCTGCATTACTGTTATGATCTTCAAAAATATATTTATCATTTATAAAATAGCATTATACTTATTGATAATTTATAAAATAATGGATATAATAATTAACTTCACATTTTAAAAATTTATTTTTCTATTAAAATGTTCCTATTTCATGACAGCAGAGATTTATGCTTCTGTTCACTGCTTTGTTCCCATTGCATAGAACAGAGACAAAGCACACTAGGCATTTGAGGTGGCAGAATTCTATTACGACTTCCAACATTTCCAGCCCCTGGTATTCTTACACCATCTTCCAATCATTTAATCACATGCTGATTTAAGCACTTAAGTGAAGGGATGAAATTAAGTTCCCAAATCAATTTACCTTAAAGTAGGGTGATTATTTGGGTTGGCCTGACTTAATCATATGAGCCCTTTGATGTGAGTTTAGAATTCAGAGACAGAGGAGGACAGAGGAAGTCAAAGAAATTTGAAGAGTCGGAAGGGTTTAGCAAAAAAAGGAATGTCCATTCTTTGGAGATGTTGCAACATGACAAAGTATTGAGTGCGGCCTCTAGGAGTTGAGAGAGGTAACAGCCAGGAAGGGAATGGGGGCCTCAGTTCTACAAGAGCAAGGAACTGAATTCTGCCACCCATATGAATGAGCTTGAAGAAGAGTCTTTCCTCCGAGGTATCAGGGAAGAACTAAGTCAAGTCAATAACATTATTTAAGCCCATTGACCCTATGGAGAAAACCCAGCCATGCCATGCCTGCCTTCTGACCTAGACAACCATGAGCTAATAATGGATGCTTTTTTTCAAACCACCAAGTTTGTGGTCATTTGTTATATTGCAAGAGAAAACTAATACAGCACATACTAAATATACATTGAATAAATACAGTTAAATTTTATCACTACAATGCTTCTAAAATAATTGGTATTTTTATTGTGTCAGAAATACAATGCTTATTTTATATTAAATAGAAGAATCAACTTCTCATTTTCTGGAGCATATCTTAGTTACTGGTTAAATATATAATGTTATTTTTCAATTTCATAGCGTTAAAAATAGTTTTTTGGTAATATTAGGGATCCACTCAGTACCATGTATCTTGTTTCTCAGAAGTAAATTATGTCTATATTTCCATTTAAAATTCTTCTTAGTCAATGATGTGCTTGAGTCTTTAGCTTATACAATTTCATCTTTTTTATTCAAACTTGAGGTCAAATGTATTCTTTTTTTTTTTTTTTCACACCACCCACTGGATACTAATGACAGCTGTTCCATTTTTGCTTTGGGTGATCACAACTTGAAAATGATTGAGCATGGCAAATTAGAGAGCATATGCATAATAGGTTATCACCTAGCACCTACTTTCCAACCTCCCCATCTATTATGCACAGTCTCACTAACAGGAGAGTGTTACATTTTAATCACACTTTCTGACACAAGCTTTTCCCTTTTCTCGTAAAAAATAAATTAGGTCCTCTTGCCATCTGCATATCCTTTCCAAGGACTAAGTGATATCTAATCAGTTGAACTGATTTGATATGAAAGCCATTGTTCCTTGATAGTATTTTTTCCATTTTCACAAATTTCAGCTTATTAGCTAGCTTTAAAAAGGCTTCATGTTAGGAGCTAAATATAAAGATCAATTAGAGGATAAGCTTAATTGTTCATATCATAGGAAAAGACCGAGTTAATACTATATGAGGTATATGATGGGGAGAAGGAAGTGTAGATGGTATCAAACTGGTGAAAATGTTTCACAGCACCAGAAAGAACTTTTATTTGCGTGAAACCAGAGATCATTACTGACTGACAATACCCTCAGGTGATACTAGGTAGTGTTGGACATCTTATGTCTTATGACTTCCCCCAAATGTTTCTAGGCTCTGAGTTTTAGGGGGAAAAGAATTACAAAGGAATAACTATAAAAATCAAAAAACATATAGGCCAAAATTTTAAATAAAAAATTTTATAAGGGATTGCAGTGACTTTAGAATTTTGAACATCCATTATACAGAAAAGGCAATGGAGAAAATGAGAATGATTTCAGAGAATTTAGATTAAAAATGCAATAATTTATAAAATGTTTAAGTAGCATTTAGTACTAAGGCTCTAAGAGTCTCACTTTAAAAATACTGCATTGGTATTTTTATTAAAGATGCTGATTATGAACACTATCTTAGGAGTTTTCTTTCACCTACCCAAGAAACAATAAGAAGAAATGATCCTGTTTAGAGAGAAATGCTAATACATTGGTACTGCAGGGTCTAGTTCATCAGTTCGCTTTTATCCAAAATCACAGATTGCTGCTCCGACTAGTCATCTGGTTGCATGCACACACACATGCACACACATGCACACGCATGCAAACACACATTAAACACAAAACAGTAGTCTATGCAGAATGTGACCTAAATTGTCACAATATTGGAAACATCCCTATCCTATATGCAAATGAATGTAATCTGCAATTGATAATCAGTAGCAATATGTCTTATATGGACTGTATTAATTTAAAATATATTATCAAAATGGCAGATAAATCAGGTGCAAAGAATTTGGTATATTAAATTGGGGATTAAAAAGAGAATGCTTCTGTATATTATTATAATTAGTGTAATTGTAACATTCAAAATATGATTTAGGAGTAAAGCTAATCTCTTCTCTAAAACTTTCTTAATATATGACTCAATATAAGAAATGGAAAAACTAGTTTATTTTGGTATGTTCAAGTGCTTCTGCATTTAGAATATTTTTCTTCAAATTTTTGTTTTCCATTTTTGAAACAGGATATAAATATTTCCAAAGTGCAACCCATGTAACAATGAAATGTGCCCTTTCATAAATCAAGCTTAATGATCTGAAATATTATACTTTTCCTATGAAAATGATCAATTATATACCATTTTCTAAGATAGTATAGATCTTGTTGGGGAAAATGTGAGGAACACATTCAGTTTTTAGTAATGAACATCAAAGATGTCAGTAGATTATCATAAAGAATGAAAGATATATCAACCTATTTTATAACATACTTAAAATATATTCAGAAAACATATTTTCCTGGATTTTCAAATGATCAATCATCGTATTTGCCAAGAAGATCTTCACACACAGAAGTTGTCATCATGCATTGAATACGTCCGCTTAATAAACATTAGTTACTAAAGTTGAGATTGGTAAATAAAATGTAATATGAGATATCTGAATTTTTCCCTCATTTCCTAGAGTGAGAAATACATTGCCATTTGGTCAATCGTTCTTCTGGTTGGCATCTACTTATAGATAAAATATAATGATTTTTAGTAATTTAAAAAGTAGAAAGAGTCATGCTGGAGCGGCCATGCTAACACAGAGGCGTTATATTTCTTAAATAAATTGATCTGACTATTTTTCTCTAATAATATTTCTGATAAACTGCTGTTCTTAGTTTTCTTGGTTGATTTCCTCCGAGAACAATATAATTGTTTTTCTCTCAATAGCCGTCACTGCTCAGGAGGAAAATTTCTCCTTTCTCACATTGGAAAGTGAGTAAAACTGCAGGACAGGCAGCTAAAGAGCCATCATTTCCCCCCCCCAGAGCTGATTAACAAACAAGAAGGTGAAGGCTGAATTCAAAGAATATTGTTGGCTGAACTTCATTACGATCTAATATGGTTTTGCTTGTGAGTGGAATAAATATTACAAAGAGTGCTAAAAAGGCGTTTAGAGACCTTGCTCTCAGCTACAGCAAGAAGTCATGTCAAGACACGTGCTATGTGAGATTGTCTTATTCCTGACTTCACATACTCTGTCCTCCTCCATTTTTCCTAGAAATTTGCCTTCCTCTTTTCTTTCTCTCTTTTTCCAAGTTATTTTGTCTTTCTCCACGTATTTTAGTAAGCGACTTCAAATCCATTTTGGAATAAGATTTGAAGAAACAGTCTTTACTCCTCCTGGGTAAACAGCAACAACTAGTGAGGCTACACCTTAATTTTCAGACAAGATACATCTGCAGATTTTAAATATTTTTTCATATGCCTGTTTTTCTTCAGGTAGTTGCTGTTGTTGAGTGGTCAGTGAAATAGATAAATATTTAGCAGTTTATTATAAAAAGGCAAAAAATTCTATCTGCTTTTTCAAATCACTTTTGGGCTTTATATATATTTTTTCCCCAATAACTGAAAAACTTCAAGAACTTTTAGAAGAAAATAATACCAAGTCTATGATAAAAATCTGCATTATAATGTGTTCACATATTTGAAGAAATGTTGAGAATTATGTTATAGAGTTTCCAACTTAAAATCATAGAAATTATACTGAATAAAAATCTGGGTAATGAGACTTTTTGAGTTTTGATTTCTTCATTTGCAAATAAAGGGATTGGAAGAGATGATAGCGGATTTTATCAAGATCTCAAATTCCAGAACTCTGCTAATCAGTTTATGCTGCTGACAGCATTAGATGTTGAAACAGTCAAATTCTTCTGATTCCTTCTTTACAGTTGTAAGAAATTTTACAGGCCAATGTACCTTGGTTACAATATCCTTTCCAGAGAAATAAAATGAAACTAAAGGACATAATTCTGAAGAATCAAAATCTGGGTTCCACTTGTGTTTATGCTGAGGGCAGCTCTGAATGTACCTTCAGCTAAAAAAAATAAAGAAGAAAAAGAAGGGAAAAAATGTCTGGAAATCCAAGCCTCCAGCATCACATCCCTGTTCTGCCTACAATCCTGGAATAGTCTGGCTGAATTTACAAGAATAGGCAACTGCATAAAGCAAGAAGAACCATTAGAGGTGAAATTCTGTTAGCCTCTTGAGGTAAAACAAGCTTCCAGAGACAAAAACAATATTGTGAACTTGGGAGGCTGAAGGGAGTAGAGGTGAATATTTAGAGGAAATAGTGGTACAGGGTAGCCCTGGAAGCTAAGTGTGCCTCAAAAGACACGGGGTCATGTCGTAATGCTTCTTTCATGTAAAGGTGAAAAACTGATTAGCTGTTCTTGATGGACGAATCTTAGGGTCAGAAAGCCTTTGCGTGCTCCCCTATGGGCTTGGCTGGGCCTTCTGTCTCAGAGGCTCTATTTAACAAAAAAGAATCTTCACATTTCAAGAGAACAATGGCTTTTCCATGGAAAATAATAAACAGATTAGAACATTCTATTTTAAAACCAGAATAAAACAAAAGAGCTTTCAAAGTGTTTTTCAGAATGCCAATGCAGTCTTTGCGGGAAGGGCATAGAATCTATTTTGAGAATACTACCAAACAACAAAGGGTTCTTCAGTTATGAATTAGGACAAGTAGAATTATTTAACTATATACTCAAAACTCTGCGGAAGTGCCATTTCTTCTCAAAAGTGTTTCCTGACTAATGCCATTTCCTCAACCACAATTCCAGGCAAGAACTACCATCCTCCACGTTCCATCCTATCCATATCTTCTATTATCCCTTATTTCTCATGAGCACAATTAATTTTCACATGGCTATATCTCCTATGAGATTGTGAACTGTTTAAGAAGAAGTGGCCATGTCTTATTTATATATCTCTATCCCTTTGCTTGAGCTTTATTAGTCATACTACAGGTACTTAGAAATTAATGAGTTAGATGAATGATTACCAAAACAGAATGCATCTGTCCTCCCAACTGGAAGGAAGACCACAAGTTATATGTTAAAACTTAGTACCATAGGATATTCAGTCTTTTTTTTTTTTTTTACTAAAAATTTATTTAGTTTGAGATAAAATTCTAATAACTTCCAGAAACCTTGGATGCTTATCAAAACTCCATGTAATCTTTAGAGATTCACTTATCAACTAATAGATAGTTCATAAATCTAAAATCCTCCCGAAACCTGCACTTCATTGCCTAATACAGAGATAACAGCATATATCTCAAAGGCTGAGTTTACTACACACTTCTAAAATGTCTATTTCCACTTGTGTGCTTTAATTTTGCCCTGTGGTTCATTTAAACCAGGAAATCCCCAGAGCATTGAAATTGTCTTGATGTTAATTATAGTAAACTCATTACATTTTACTTAGTATAATTTTAAGGTCTATCAGCTGATTAAAATTCTATTCTCTTCCCTAAAATGATGGGCATACATTCAGGTGTAAAAAAGGATTAATGTTTATCACACTAAAAGTCTTAAGAATTTAGAAGCACGCTGTCAGTCTACATAAATGTATAGTCAGGGTTACGTGAAAGGTCAAACATGCATGAATGTGCCTTGGCAGTTATTCCAGAAACCGATGTGATTCTTTATTCCTGATAAATTGTATTTATTATGAATTGTATTTATCATGAAAGCCAAGATAAAATTCTTGAGAAAATCAGAAATCATAATAGGCCAGGAGGAGACATTATGTTATAATTGTTGCTAGCAATCTGACACATTGGGTTCAGGCAGCCAAATTTGTAGATTCTGGCTTCACCATGTGGTACCTATGTAATGTTTAAGTTATTTAATCCTCTAAACTTCAGTGTCCTGATCTGCAAAATTACAGATGCAGGGCTTGCAGGGTTGTTGTGAACATTAAATGACCTGAACATAAGTGACCAACCTCAGTAAATGATGGGTGTTATCATTTGACTGCCATGCTTTCTTTTCTTTTCCCCATTCCCTTCTGCTTTGCCAACTCTGTTTTCATCTCCCTTTATTCCTACCCCTTTTCTCATCTTTTTGTTGTGTTTCCTTGGATTTGGCAGCAGTCCCGTTATTTACTGCTACTCTCCTCCAATATATAATTCAAGACAAAATACTTACTCCAAAAAAACAAAACTGAAAAGAGACCTAATCTTCTATTTCTTTTTCCATTTCCCTAATCACAAAATCTCTCTCTCTCCTCTTTCTGATCTCTTTTGTCAGTTCCTCCCCTCATTTAACTGGTAAATAAAGTAAATTTATGGGGGAAAAATTGAATGAATCAAGATACCAAAGAATATAAAATGCACATCAGAAATGAATAGCTAAAAGAGTTGGAAGGTGTGTTGGAGAAAAAAAAATAGGGAGCTTGAGGATTGTCTTCGAATTTTAACATGTTTATGTGACAGGGGAAAATGGTTTTATCCACAAGATAGGCAAAATCAATGCCAGGAAAACAGATGGGCTTAATATACACAATGAATTCATAGATTGAGGGTGCCAACAGTGAAGAAAGAGCTTCAGCCTTGTTATTACCACCTCCTCATTCTAGTCTTTTAAGTACTTCCAAGGTGGTTCATTTCCTTCACATCCTCATTATGGCCGCATCTGAGACAGGGAGCAATTTATTCTCCGTCTGTCTTTCCCTGTCTGTGCTTCAATTTGATGACTAGCATCAACATAAGAGAAACCGTATTTGAGAGGAGGAAAAAAAAATTATTTTTACATTACATGAATGTAAGATGTTTCTTCTTTCTTCTTTATTACAGAAATTGTACTGTCATATCTTTCCAGCCAGATAAAAACTACAAGAAACCAATCAAAAATCATAGGGTAAGGTTATGGAAAAGTTCCAGAATCACGTAACAACAGAATATGGAGGCATTTTATTAGAATTTTGAGATGGCTGTCTCAGGAAACCCCAATAAGATTAGAACGGTCATTTTCACTGATTTTGTCTAATCAGAATTACGTCTTGAAAGAGTGTGCTGCTAACCTTCATTATCTGAAGCTATATAATAAAACTTTCCACTGAAGACATTAAGTTCTCTATTCATCATCGGCTTTGTTGGTTGATGATAGTCTAATTGTCTTTCTACTTTGGGAAAAAATATTTTGTTCTCAAATCATCTTGTCACCAACTTTATGATAAAAATGGAAAAGATTAAAATATGACAAAAGAATACACTCATGTGAACATTTGTCTAAGAGAATTCGAGGGAGAGAGGAAAGGACAGTGAGTGCTTGATAGAGGTGTGACAGTTAGCCTTTCAACTAAATCCAGTATTTCATATGTTGGTTTTATGAAAGTTTAGCACATCAGAACAATGTCAGATGCTTTAAACTGCTCTGTTGTTTTACCGCATTTAGATCCCTTCAGTAGTTCATGGGAAAATAAAAGAATGTTGACTTTCCAAACTTTTAACTCAAAGTGTAAGGTACAAGTGAAGGTGAAAAGTGGTTTCTGTAGGCTTATAAGTAATTCTTGAAAAGTGCAAAATATGTGAGTGTTAAAAATATGTGAGAGTTCATATTCTATTGAATTTACTGTGGTACAGTAAGACTTTTATTCTTGGCGATTCCTGAAAGAGAACTAGAATCATTGTGGCAAACAGTTTTAGTGACAAACATTTGGAGCTTTGAGTGACTAACATTTGGACCACAGCTAGTAATTTAAACCTATATATTTATGTATGAAAAAAGCTGAAAAAGTGAGTACTGTGTATCCAAGACCCTATTTACCCTTACTTCATCTCTGTGAGATGTATTTCATTTTACAGATGAAGTACTTGTGAAAAGAGAAATGAGACAGGTAATTTATCCAAGATAATATAGCCAAGAAAATATGGGACAGAATATGAGATCAAGATGAGGAGAAGGAGTAAGGAGGCTATGAAAGAGAAGCTCAGCAAGGTTATTCAAAGCTGTGAGTCTTCTTACAGATAGAGAAACACAAAAATGACCCACAAAAGGAAATTTTTCATTAAATGACTATTTGTTCTAAGTGTCCTTTGAAATTTTTCACCAAAAAGTTTTGAAAGTGTCAATTTTAGCAAGTTTCTACCCCAAACACTTTCTCCCAGTAGGTTTACATAACACCTAAGATATATGGCAATTGGTTCATTCATTCATTTTAACAGACTTAGCAATTCTTCACCATTGTCAGCAGCTCTGCAATTTTTAGCAAATATTGTTGTCAGTAGGCTTGTCATGTAAGTTTTCCCCATGACTAATCAAATGCTATTTCATGAAAACTTTAAAACAATATGCTTAAAATCTATCCTTTCTAAAACCTGGGAATATTTGTTTAGTGATTTTTTTCAATCCTTCTTATGCAATGGATACTAAAGATAATTCAATATTTCTTGGTACACATCCATATCTAGACTCAAGATCCATTTGCCTTTAATTTTTCTCAGTCATGCTTTTCACATTGCTTTTATGTATTTTCTCCTTTCTAACAATATAGATTTTTATAATATATCAATTTAGTTTTCAAAGTAGTAGTATTATCTGATCATTATTTAGTACATAATTTATAACTCAAGATTTTATCTCACTCTGCTGAAAGCTACTTAGTAATTCCACCTTTTAAAATTTATCTTCTTGATTCTCAAAATGGTACTGCCACTTATTTTACTCTGAAAAAGTCAACCGTCTCTGGAAAGACCACCAAATTCTGCTGCTCTATTGTAGGATTACTATATAAATACTGCAAATTTAGTTTTGTTCAATAGGGTGACACTGTGTCTATTAATTTTTGGTTGCTGTTTAGCAAATTTCCACCTACATACTTAGGGGCTTAAAAATACACACATCTATGAGCTCACAGATTCTTGGGTTAAAAGTTCCAGCAAATAATTAAAAATGCTTTTGCATGAGGAAGAACAAAAGAATATCAATATTGCAGGGTGTTGAAAATAGAAGGTCATTCATATTTTAAAACTTCAATTTCCTTGTGGGACTAAAGCAAGAAACATCTATTTGGTACAAAATTTATATTTTGACTAATACATTTCCTAATTTAACTTATGTGGATGGTTTAATCGAATACCATAAGTATATGGAACCTTGAATAGAGCATGAGATTTTATAGGTTTGTCCAGGTTAATGTGATGCCCCAATAAATCCCAGAGTGATCTGAACAGTGAATAAAGAGGTATTTGAAAAGTTCTCTTGGGGAAATGGAAGAAAGGGGAAAAATTCAGTTTCCCCATTTGGAGAATTCCTAATATTCTCACAAGCAGTGGGGAAAACAAATCAATAGGCTGAGCCCTCAATCTTGGGGTTTGTTCATATGAAACTTATCCCCACAAAGGATAGGCTAAGCCTACTTAAAATTAAGCCTAAGAGTCACCCCCAAAGAATCTCTTTTGGAGCTCAGATGTGGCCTCTCTCTCAGCCAACATGGCAAGCAAACTCACTGCCTTCCCTCTTTCTGCATAGGACATGACCCCCCAGGGTAGAAACTCCCTTACTACTCCCCACTGGCAACATGGGACAGATATCCTAGAATGAGCTGGGACTCAACATCAAGGGATTAAGAAAACCTTCTTGACCAAAAGGGGGAAGAGAGAAATGAGACAAAATAAAGTGTCAGTGGCTGAGAGATTTCAAACACAGTGGAGAGGTTATTCTGGAGGTTATTCTTATGCATTATATAGATGTCCCCGTTTTAGTTTAAGGTATTCTAGAGTGGCTAGAAGGAAGTGCCTGAAACTGTAGAGCTGTGTTCCAGTAGCCATGTTTCTTAAAAATGATTGCATAATGATGTAGCTTTTTCAATGTGACTGTGTGATTGTGAAAACCTTGTGTCTAATGTTCCTTTTATCTATGGTATGGACAGATGAGTAAAAAATATGGATAAAAAAATAAACAAATAATAGGGGGAACAAATGTTAAAATAAATTGAGTAGATAGAAATACTAGTGATCAATGAAAGGGAGTGGTAAGGAGTATGGGAAAAAAATAGGGGGAACAAAGATTAAAATATATTGGGTAGATGGAAATACTAGTGGTAATGAGAGGGAGGGGTAAGGCGTATGGTATGTATGAGTTTTTTCTTTTTTCTTTTTATTTCTTTTTCTGGAGTGATGCAAATGTTCTAAGAAATGATCATGGTGATGAATATACTACTATGTGATGATATTGTGAGCCACTGATTTTATACCAAGTATGGAATGTTCCTATGTTAAGAATGTTTGTGTTTGTATGTTGTTTTGTCAATTAAAAAAAAAAAATTCCAGCAAATGTTAGTTAGGTCCTCTGTTCAAAGTCTCTGAAGGCAGCATTCAAGATATCACATATGCTGGGCTCTCGTCTGGAGGTTTGACTAGGGTTCTATCTTGCCTGTTTGGTTTAGTGGCATAATTCATTTCCTTGCAGCTGTGCTACTGACAGCTCTTGCATCTTATTATCTGTGAGCTGTAGGCCACCCTCAGATTTTAGAGGCCACTCAGTTCCTGACATGTGGTCCTCTCCATTGGCAGTTACAATGTTACTGTTTTCTTCTTCAAGGCCAGCAGGAGAACTTCTCACTCGCATTTGTTTAAGAGTCTTGGGAAACAAAACAGACGTGATTTTGCCAAATTCTGGTGGCTGGAAAACGAGTCAGATACTCCCACAGTCCACATGAAGGGACTGTACAAGGACACGACTCATAACTTAAGATATGTCCATCATATTAGCTAATGAGTGCATTTCCAATCCCTTGATGAAATGATATGAGTGCCTTGGAACTAAACACATACTACTTAATGTATTTTCCTATATTGTTTGTGAGTTTTATTTATGAATAACTATGAATACATTGTGAAGGAACTCTGTTCTCACTAACACTTTTTCGGCTACTTAAAAGCAAGTCCCTTTAAAGTATATCTTGTATTTTGTGACAACAACATTCCACTTGACTTGCAATTCTATTTTTTCGTGTTGCCTTTTGTTTTTCTTGCTATGGGAATGGTAAATAAATTTATAATTTGTCCCATTTTTCATTTATTCGTATCTTGAGGTCTTCTTCCTTCGTAGCAAAACCTATTTTTGATCTTTGGTAATAGTTTCATCTATAATCTCTCTATCTGTATTTTCTTACCAAAAGGAAGACAGAGAGAGCAAGCTCCAGTGCATGCAACTGAAGCATTCAAAATAACAAAGATAGGCATTGAAAATCTTGGCTGGATTGACATCAGTAGCAAAAACAAAGCATTATTTATGAAGCCTGCCTGGCTACAATTTTCCAATGGTAAATTCTATTCCCTGGCTCATTCCTCTTTTAGCATACACATTTAATGAAAACATTATGGAACAAACCCAAAAGTGATTCCTTGCCAAAGAGCACTTAAGTATTGCTTAGCGTGATGAAAAATGTTCTAAGAACAAATCACTGTGACTGGGATGTTAATTGGATGAGACATGGCTTCAAAGTGGCTGTGGGTGTAGAATTTTGGTGTACAGGTAAACAAAGCACCTTTTGTCATTGAAGGACACAGAAAAGCCACACCCTTTTCTAGTTGCTAAGCTCAACCTTTTCCTCTTTTCAGTAAGGCTATAATGTTAGTGCTCTGAGGCTGTTTCCCTGTGGAAATTGTCAGGATGGACCAGACAGCTGAGATAATTATGTAACCAGGGTTACTGAACATTTCACTGCTCATATTAGCAAGCAGATTATATAGTTAATCAATCCACAAATACTTTCTGAGTCCCTATTAAATGCAAGACACACAAGAGCAAACCAGCGTCTGATCAACTGAAATAATGCAAATGATCGCACACTGTGAACTGTAAATCCCCACTGAAATGTATTATGACGATTTAAAATGTTTCAATGCAGCCTGACCATCAAGTGGTAAGAAACTGTTTTTACTCATTCCATTGGAAGTGATCCAGTTACCCGGATGAAAGTATATAATGATTAAAACCAAAAATACAAGGGACCTGAGTCAAAAGGTTGACCCAGAAGTCAGATTCATGGGAAGTTGCCCCAAAGTTTACAGTGTATTCACTATTATGTAACAAGATAAAGAATCATTGCTCCCATTGAATAAATAGATTGGCTGGGAGAGAACAGTGCATTTGTGGTGCCAATATTCCAGATAATTCTAATTTGATAACCAGTGTTCAAAATTGCAGGTGATCCTTTGGGATGCAAAGCGTAGCAGACTTCAAGACCATCATATTACCATCCTGTTATTTTCCTTCGATGGTAAGTGCATAGTTTTCATAACACTGGTACATTTTACATAGAGAGACATTGAGAAATGGCTTTCACACATTTTATATTATGAAAGGGAAGTTATGATTTAGCCTTAAGCCAACTTCCTTTGCTTTGGGCTCTAGGCTTTTTTCTTACTTTGTGTTTCTTAATTTTTATCATTTACTGAGCAATTTGCATTATTCTTCATGTCTTTTCTACAAATAAAGCCCTGAACTCATGGTAGCATTTTTAAGAGACAGCACTAATCCTTCATTAAATGGGCTTTGAATGTTCATAACGCAACAGTATCTCTTTGACTTGGGGAGTTTGTTGCTTCCTTTGGTTAGAGGGCGTATACAGAGAACCTCTTTTTTTTTTCTTTTTTCCCTTATTTTTCTTTCTACTTTGCAATAAGCAGCAGTAATATCAGAACATAGACAACCAACAGCTCCCAAGCCAGATGGTTTCTGGTTCTTCCTTCTTGTTCTTAAATGAAAGAGGATGAGACTTCGCAAACCATTATAATATCCTTCCAATCTTGCACATTGCCATTTTGATGCTAATGCGTATTCTTAAAGAATATTCCCCAAACTGCAAGTTGCTAAACAGATGCCTTCTCCTCACATTCCCATTCAATTCATAGGGAGTTTAGATTTTAAAGGCACATAAAACCCTTTCCTTGCAGTGAAGACACTTCTTGTCCTCACCAGTTAGAATTGCACACATATAAGGAAAAGTTAATTTCTTATGATTTTAAATTTAATTTTCATTTTCTTTGTAATGTTTCCAATCTAATAATCAAGATACCATATAATTTGGCACTTTACCTTTTTTTTTTAACGTAGGAAGGCTGGAGGCTAATTACTACTTTGTTGAATTCTGAAAAGACCTAAAATATTCTAGTCCTAAGAAGATGGGAACTGCGATTTGACCTCTTAAAACAGTCTTGCAAAACCAAGCAGTCTGCCTGTTGAAATAGGCCCTTAATATCCAAGGTAGTTTTTACTTAAAGGGGAATGCCTTGTTATGCGAGCGATTCCACAATTATCGTCTCAGACAATCCTGCTGCTCGTGAGTTCTTAATCAAAAGAGGTAGATTTAGATGCCACAAGACAAAAGTCACCAGGCACAAGGGCAGGTATCAGCAAACCTCAATTAATAGGCAAAAATCCCAAAAAGTTTAGAAAGAAATCAACTTTCCTGGGGTCACTCTATTTAAAAATAAAGATACAGTTTGATTTTATTATGTAGGGGTCCTCCATGGCTCAGTAAAAAAAATATATAATGCCTTTGATCAAAAACAACATTGAATAAAGACAGAGATGGTATAATCTAGGAATGCCTAGAGTGTATAATGTTAGTGACTAAAGGTACAAATTTAAAAAATGTTTTTGCATGAGGAAGAAAAAGGAATGTCATTACTGCAGGGTACTGAAAATAGATGGTAATTAATATTTAAAAATTTTACCTTATATGTGAGACTAAAGCAAAAAATGTTTATTTGGTACAAAATTTATATTTTGACTAGTGCATTTCCTAATACAACTTATGTAGACAGCGTAATTGAACACCATAAGTACATGGAGCCTTGAGTAGGGCATGAGATTTTGTGGGTTTGTCCAGAGTGAGGCCCCGATAAATCCCAGAGTGACTTGAACAGTGAATAAAAAAGTATTTGCAAAGTCCCCTTCAGGGAATGGTGAGAAAGGGGGAAAATTCAATTTCCCCAAGTTGAATTCTTGATATTCTCACAAGCAGTGTGGACAACCAAAGCTATAAGCTGAGCCCCCAATCTTGGGGTTTGTTCATATGAAACTTAACCCCACAAAGGATAGGTCAAGCCTACTTAAAATTAGGCCTAAGAGTCACCCCCAAGAGAACCTCTTTTGTTGCTCAGATGTGGCCTCTCTCTCCAGCCAACACAATAAGCAAACTCATCACCCTCCCCTGTCTGCATGGGACATGACTCCCAGGGGTGTGGACCTTCCTGGCAAAGTGGGACAGAAATCCTGGAATGAGCTGAGACTCAGCATCAAGGGATTGAGAAAACCCCTAGAATGAGCTAAGACTCAGCATCAGGGGATTGAAAAAAACCTTCTTGACCAAAAAGAGAAAGAGTGAAATGAGACAAAATAAAGTGTCAGTGGCTGAGAGATTCCAAACAGAGTCGAGAGGTTATCCTGGAGATTATTCTTAAGCATTAAATAGATGTCACCTTGTTAGTCAAGATGTAATGGAGAGGCTGGAGGGAACTGCCTGAAAATGTAGAGCTGTGTTCTAGTAGCCATTTTTCTTGAAGATGATTGTATAATGATACAGCTTTCACAATGTGACTGTGAGTGTGAAAACTTTGTGTCTGATGCTCCTTTTATCTATCTTATCAACAGATGAGTAAAACATATGGAATAAAGATGAATAATTGGGGGAACAAATGTTAAAATAAATTTAGAGTGAAATGCTGCTGATTGGAGAGGGGAGGGGTGGGGGTATGGTATGTATAAATTTTTTTCTGTTTTCTTTTTATTTCTTTTTCTGAATAGATGCAAATGTTCAAGAAATGATCATGATGATGAATATGCAACTATGTAATGATATTGTGAATTACTGATTGTATATGTAGAATGGAATGATCTAAAGTTACAAATGTTTGCATTTGTTTGGTGTTTTTTGGTATTTAAAAAAAATGAAATTAATAAAAAAAACATTGAAAATGTGACTGAAGGAGATGGGTGAGGGAATTTTTGTTTTACATCAGTTTGTGAGTGACAAAAAATAAAAACAAATTAAAAATCCAACATAAGAGGGGCTTAAATAAAGGCATTTATCCTTCTCTAGCTAAAAGTCAGATGAGCAGTTTTAGGGTGTGTAAATTGCACCACAGTGTCAGGGACTAGGGCATCCGTATTGCAGGGGATGAACTTAGCCTCAGGTCAAAATGGGTGGCATCTGAATATGGGTGCAAGCTAGCTGTCTCCGGAGAATGGGTGTCTGGAAAATGCTGCAGATTGCTTTATTTTATTTAAGACGTATTGTCCAGATCATAGTACACATCTAGTTGCCAGACAGTTTGGGGAAATGAGTTCTCAGTGATAAAAATGAAGGGATTCTGTTCCTCTGTAAGAAGGAGAGAATAGATAATTCAGGAGCAGTGTCTGCCATACCTGAGAATACATGGGAAGATGAAGAGGGAGACTTGAAGAACTAAGGTATAAGGTATAAGTATTCAATTCTACAGTTTAACTGAATGTTATAAATTATGTGTAAATATTTCAATACACTTTTCAATAGTACATTTGTAACAATTAAGATAAATAATTTTGTTCTTGCTGTGATAATAAAACTGTGGTTTAGTTTTAAAATACTATTAGCAGTGTTTAACATATAGTAAAAAAGGTCAAGTAAAAACCTAAATTTCAAAGAATTTTGATGAACTTAGCCTGTATTTAGAGAAGAGTTTCAATGCAACCAGTTAAAAATAAACGAGTTAAAAAATCTAGTCTCCTAGAGGCCAAAGGAACTTTCCTATTGCACATAGTCTGTCCAGGTAAGAATGTAAAGTAACCATATCAAACCATTATTAATTAAAGGGGAAAATTGTTTGCTGAAATTAGCTGTAATTGGAGAGGAATAGAAGAGGGTTAGGAGTAGAATTTGCTTAGGAGATGGGGAACTACCCATCTCTGTCATTCACAAGCAGTCTACGCAGGTTACATAATAGTCTAAGACTCAGTTTTCACATTTTAAATGAGAATTGAAAGTCCCATCTCACAAAATTGCTGTAAAAATTAAATGATAAAATGCTAATAAAAGGCATATGGTAGGATACTAAGAAAATGTTAATGATTAGATTCTTATAATTACATTTTTTTGGTATGCTGTATGGCAGGGTCACATTTCATCCTTTCTCCATGTGAGTATTCCCTTATTGTAGCACCATTCATTGAATTTTTGTTTGGTTGGTTTTTTGTTTCTTTGTTTGGGAAGTGCATGGACTGGGAATTGAACCCAAGTCTCCCACATGGCAGTTGAGAATTCTGTCACTGAACTACCCTTGCACCCCTTAGATTCTTATAACTACATTTTATTATTCATATATACTTCAATCTTTTGTACTGTGAAATTGGTGTGGTAAGTAGCTTTGCTAATCATCTTAATTTGCTTGAACTCCCCTTTTATCTGGGAGACTTCAAAGAAGAAACAGAGGGCAACTGAGGGAGGCTGAAATGCCAGGGTCCTTGTGGTATTAATAGAGACCCCTGCCCTTGGTAGGAAAGAAAAACTATAATAAACAAGTCAAGATGACATCAGTAAGTCTGCTCATTTTCACCAGATAGCTACAGCCTTACACATGTTCTGCTTGTGTAGGCTGCTGATTAACAGATTACAACCCAAAGACACCCTATTCCAGGCAATTATGTCCCCCACACAGCTCACATAGCTCACGCTTCTCTCACAGCTCACTTCTCCCACATCCCTCTCCATTCTCCTACATCCTCCCTTCGTCCCAAATAGCCATATAAGCTGCTTCTCCAAGTCCAGCCTTTTGGGTAGAAACCTCCTTCCACATTAATGCTTCTGAAGTTCAATGAACTTCTTCTGTACTTAGGTTTTCAGAGTTTTATTTTCTGTTTTCAGCATAGCACTACTACTCAGTTGAGTGGAAAGATGGAACATGAACGACTATGGGGGAGGGAAGAGTGGAAGAGAACCTCCCATATGAGTTTGTCATTCCACAGAATGGCTGTTCAAACCCAATCAAATTGATCCTGAAAACCATAATGAAGTAAAAAATAATACATGGCACTGTGCAAAATCCCTGATCTAATTATAAAAATACAATGTGAGTTATGAGGAGATAAACTTTATAAATGTAAGATTCGAGACATGGTGTTTCATGCTCAGTGAGTCCAGAAAAATCTAATAAAGTCAGAAGAAGGACAACTGTGTGTTGGAATATTACTAAGGAATATTCCATAGAAAAGATGACACTTGTACTGATTGTTGAAGGATAGCCTGAGTAAAGGAAGAAGACAGTGACGAGCACAGATTAAAGATAAAGTTACAAGCAGCATTCATAAGTTCTTCTTACGTAAGAATCCTCCCCTTTGTGTACCAAGAGTAGTATGTAATTTATGTGTGTTGCTTTTGAAATGACACCAAAGTATTGCTTTCTCAAAGAACTGACATTTCTTTTCTTAGTATAGACAATCTTTATACTGCTATTGTAATGTGATTTAAAATAAATTTTATGAATAATTCGTCAGTTATATGAGAAAATACCATTTTAATGAAAGTAAGTTATATTTTAAATAAAGCTTGAGTACAACTTCCTGGTTCAAAATGAAAAGGCAGTTCATTAAACCAATATAAACATCATAAGATTACATTTGTCCAAGTTAGAAGATGCTAAAGGAATAAAGGAAATAAATGACTAAGTAAAATAAATATCACTTTAATGGACTGTGAGACACCTGCACATAGAAGATATTTAAAATCTTTTCTTAAATTAAATATAATTCAAATTTAAGTCTGTCTCATATCAAACATAATTATTTTCTTATATTTTTGATCATCTTAAAGAAACAACCAAATCACAACTAGTATTCTGCTAAAAATATAGCACATAAATATACACACTCACACATCAAAACATATGCACAGATACATATGCACATATGCAGATTCCAAAATGTGGTCAAAGATAATCATTGCATATTATTTATATTTCAGAATTGGTGGATTAGAGGCAGAAGAACTATAATTTTGAAAACACTAACTTGTGCATCTACATTTACAGACTTCAGCATATTTACATCATTGAATGGGACTTCATATCCTTTTGAACTTAATTATCTGAATGACAGATTCTTCTTAGATGCATTATTACATTTCATTATATTTTCAAACTTATTAAGTTTTTTTCCTTTAATAATCAAAGTACATTTTTTTAAATGACAGGACAGTACGTTGTATGTCTTACTAGCAACATGTTCAATTTAAAAGGTCGTTGAAAAGATGTTAGTACATTTAAGAGATAATTCTGCTTTCGCACTAATTTATACTGGTTTTGACAGCTTTTCAGTAACATGATGTTGCCATAAAATTAAATAAATCACATCCCACTGTTATTAAAAAGTCCAGAGCCTATCTCCTGAGTAATGACATTTCTATAAATTGCTCAGGAATCAACAGGACACGTAGTTGAACAACCAAGACGATGCTGTAAGTGTGCTGGTCTAAGCACCAAGCTGCATTCATACATCCACTGATGCATACATCATTCTGTCCTTTTCCTCCAGTTACTTTCACGATTTGATGACATCCACAGGGGACCTACGTGCCACCTCTAAAAGCTCTTGTAAAATATTCTATTCTCTGAACACTATTTTATTAACTCAGTTCTCTTGCTGGAGAATGCTCCATACCCATGCTGGAATTCCACAACCTTTTTGAGATTGCTAGTCCATGAATCAATCTCCTAACTTTCTGTCAATTCCCTCCTGCCTTTACTGTTCTCCCTACCCCACCTACATTTCATGAGCCATCATAACAGCCTCTTAAACGTCCCCTATTCCCTACCTTCTTCATCTTTGCACCCATGAACTGAATAAATCTAGTAAAAACAAAATGAAACAAAAAATATACACTTGGTGTGGGGAGTTGGGTGGTTCCTCTATAAATGCATGATCACTTCCTAAATATTAGTAATGTTTTCTTCCATCTTCGACTCTGCTATTGGTACATATATCTCTTTCCTGAAGTTCTACAGGGTTGTCCAAAATTGCTGTTGCCCTGCCCATGATCTATGCAATCTTTCACCAACCAGTGTTCTTTGTAAAATGTAAATCATGTTGTGTTACTCTCCTTCTTAAAAGCCTTCAGTAATTTTCAGCTGCCCTTAGGTAATACCTTGATCCGTGAAGGAGATTGACAATGCCCTGTAATTACCTGCCTTTGAATGCCTCTCCCCTAGCTTCTGGCTGTCTCTTTCTCTTCATCACACTTAGGCCATAATGTGCTGTCACTTCCTCAAACATTTTACTCCTGCAGTTGGGTTGTATGAAGTTCTCATCTCATGTTCAGGTGTGCCTCCCCTCATCTCTAAATCTAAAGCAGATTCTTCATTATTACCTCTCAGAGCACCTTGATCTTTGCTTCTAAATCAGTTATTACCATGCATAATTACATTTTTGTATCTTTCTTTCTTTAATCTCTGCTTCTTCCAGTGATTCTATGTTCTAGGCAGCAGGGAATGTGGTTTATTTGTGTATCACCATATGCCTGGTGCACAACACAGTACCTGGAACACAAACATTGACTCATAAGTATTTGTTAAATGAATAAATGAATGATATGTGCTGTTAGTTGAGAAGTATAGTAACTTGGAAATGTATTTGAAATACAAATAAATAAAAACAGTGATGCTGATCAACATGGGGACTCTCTGCCTGCAGCATGGAACAGCCAACCTATGACCCCAGGGTCTCAAAGGGAAAATTTTATTACAAAGCACAGGGCAAGGAGAACTGAAAGTCTATGAGTCTTAAATCTGTCTCTTGAACTGCATTAACTCTGAAAGTTTTATAGCATTCAAAGGCAGGCAAGTTTAGGAGAAAAAGTCTGATGGCTTGAGATGATGAAGTTACAGATAATCTAATTATTGAGCATGCACAACTCGATTACATATTTAGTCACAGAAAATATGTGAAACAATTGTGGCTTTAATATGATGGTAGGTGTGATGTTTAATTTGATAATGAGGTATAGGTCACCTATAGATAATAGTTTGAGCCACAGTACATGTCAGGAAGGCCAATTTTGGTTAGAATTTATTTTGCCTAGTAAGATAGCCAAGGAATTAGGGTGGGTTAGTTTGGGGCTGACTCAAGTTCCTTCATTAATAAACATTAAGGGTCTGTCTACATGATCACAAGACTTCAATGATATAAAACAAGATAAGAGGTTACAAACAGGGCCAGCTGTCAATTATCATGAAGCTTTGTGGTCACAAGTTAAAGATTATATAGTTATAAAATAAGCATTATTATTAAACATCAAGGCATCTGGGTTACAGTTCAGTGAGTTTCTGTAGTTTCAAGTTTCTACGTTTGGCTATTCTACAATATACTAAAAAAGGAACTGAACTTTAACTCAACTTTCAGCAGAGAAATAATAAAAATTTCTTAAGTTAACAGCAGATGAATATGTGGTTCAGTAAAAACAAATGTTATCAATGGGAATGGGAGAAGCATCAATAGGTGCTTTGTGTGACATAGGATGAAGAGTATCTTTACTTTTGCAACACAAATATAATCTCGCAGTAATCAATTTTGGCGTTTGTAATCATTGAAGAAAAGTGAATGCATCATCCTGTTCTAATCCAACCTTCTACCCAACAGTGACAGAAACTGAGGACCACAGAAGTTAAATTAATATCTAAATATCCCAGAACAAATAAAAAGCACAATTGCTGTCAGAATCTAAGTCTAAATCTTAACTTTTCCCTTTTACAAATTGCAATTTAAAAACCTTTCAAACATAGTTGAGGTTTTACCTAGGTATTTATTGAAACAAGATGATACAATGCTGTAACAAGATCCTAAAAATCTGAATTATTTTAGTTTGTATATTCTCATTGTAGCTAAAGGGAACCCAGCATTCTTTTCTGTATTTGGTTTTCACTGAGTCTGAGACATTTGTATTATTCAATTGTTTTCAGTAATACCCCTCACAAAGCTCTTCCTATACAACTGATACTTGTTTACTAATATATTCACCTTGGTGTTTAAAGCATGTTTAACTTTCTTTAGGTGTCATGTCTATGCAGTTAAATTGTATTTAGCTCTTGATTAAAAGCTGGAGATAAGATCTGTCAATCTAACTGTTGTCTTAAGACCTATATATTCCAGAGGGAATTTATTAAAGAAGCATATAAAGACAGATTTTTTAAGCTGAAGATCTGTCCATCCAGAGCACTAAAATAGGCAGAATTTGTTTTAATTATATTCTTTCTAAATTGCGTTCAAATGTATATATTTTCCTCTGGCCCAATAGTTGTTAATATATATACTATATATTAAATCTTTTATTTGTCTTTTTTTGGGGGGAGGGGGCAGGGTACATGGTCTGGGAATCAAATCTGGGTCTCCCACATGAAAGACAGGCATGCTAACCACTGAACCACCCATGCACCCTTTTATTTGTTTTGATTCCTTATCACTCTTATTTTCCAGCACTCTAGTTCTCCTTGTCTCATTGCCTCTTTCTTCTAGGATATATCTTTCAGTTAACTAACAAAGATAGTGGGACTCAACAGAATAACTGTCTGAGAAGTATTTCCACCTAAGCAGGTTCATTCAATTAGAAGAAAGTGTGCTATATTTCATAGGAATAGGTAATGTTCTAGGGTTCCAAGGGAGAGATAATTGCATCCACAGGTCATGCTGCTTTTATTTATGGTTTCATTAAATCACATTACTTATTATCATGTACTAGTCTATAACCCACACTTATTGTGTTTTCTTTTTTCTTTATTCCTAAAGAATAATATGCCTATAGATCCATTTCTACCTTTGCATTCATAGTTGTTTTATATTTCCTTTCCCTTTAATTTAGATTTTGAATCTTTCCACTTCGTGGAACATTTAGATAGAGAGCCCTGAGACTATTTCATAACTCTTGTCTCTGAATATAATGAAGATTCAAATACAGCTGGCACTACAATAAGCCTGGTTCCTTTCATCTAGATACTAGGCACATTACAAATCTCTTGATTACAAATGAGATGAATCTCAAAATATACAAGCTTTGTTACCTTGGCCACGTCAAACATTCTTCAATTTCCTTAGAGAAATAATAATACTGACTGTAGTCCAGAAATTATTATGTGGATCAAGTGACATAACTCATTGGAAAGGCATTGTAATAGATAAAGAGAAATAGTAATAAAATGAGCCGTTATGTCATTATTCATTAAGTTCTGGGATCAAGGTAAGAAAGCAGGACTTATGTGAGATTCTCCAATGACAAATCTCTAAAATGTTTTGGTTGCTTTGTAGATCTTCCTCAGCTTCTCTTTTTCTCCAGGAAATTAAAACTGCACAGTATAGAGTTCACAGATAAAGGTAAATTCTTACTTTAATTTCTAGTTTGTAAAGTTAAGTACAATTTTTTTTAAAAATTAGGCCAGATTGCTTCTGACAGTGCAAAACTAAGCATGCAAATTAAAAAGATGTTGCATTTTAATTTTCTCAGCAGGCCAGTTTCCATCTCCATATTTTAAAATATTGCGCTTTTGTATAAACTGTAATTCAAAATTGTATGCGTGTTTCAAGCTTTGTTTTAAATGTTTACATTGATTTTCTAAATACATTGGTAATAACAGGAAGCATTTTGGGGGAAAATATGAACACTTTAAGGCACTAAGGGAACAAATAATGAATTTGGTGGCAGCCATCATACATTTCTGATGTAAGATCCTAAATTCAATTCAACTAAAAAATATTCATTTCATTTGATCAATGGCAGTGGGGAACATTGCAGTGGTGGTGTTCCCATTTGAAACCACCAATAATTGTTGACTTCACTGGGAATGGAACAACTAAACATTGTTTCTCCTGATATGACAGTGGTCTCAGGACTGGCTGCACAGGAAAGGTTCCTGGGGAGCTTTAATAAATAATAAAAAGAAATAATGCCCAGGCCACTTGTCACACCAATTACATCAGATCTCTGGGGGCAGGACCTATGCTTCAGGGGTTATAAATCTCCCCGGGGCTTCCAATGTACAGCCAGTGTTGCGAACCACTTTTGCCAAACCATATAATCAAGATGTAAAGCTAATTTCTATTTACAGGCAATACAAGGCATAGAAAAGGGTTTTCCAAACTCAAATAAGCATATAAATCAACTGAAGATCTTGTTAAAATGTGGATGCTAATACAAGTCAAGGGAATGATCCCAAATTCTGCATTTCTAATAAGCTCTCAGGATATAATCCATGCTTCTGATTCCCATCCATATTTTGAGTAGTACTGTGATAGAGGACATCTCAAATGAAACCACAAAGAAGCTAACAGAAAAAATAAAAATGTGAGACATTTTATAGGATGATTGTGCTCTACTCTTTCAAAATCCTGATTGGAATGAATTGCTGTTTTCGAAACAAAAGGGAAATTTAATATAGAATATGCATGAGATGATTCAAAGTCATTATTGTTGATTTTTAAAGATGTGATAATGGTATTGGGGTTATATAACAAAATGCTTGTATTTTTTTTAGAAATGCATAGGAATGAAATGACGTGATGTCTGGAATTAGCTCCAAAAACATTTCATCAAAGAACAAGAAAAATAATGACAAATAAAGGAACTGTGATAAAATTATGATATTTGTTGAATCTAGGTGTTGGATGTATTGAGATTGAGTCACTATATTCTTTTTACTTTTGTGTATTATAAAATATCAACTCATGAAAAATATTAAGTGCCTAGATAATTTCTCTATTCAAAAACTTTCAAACTGTGTGAAGAGTTGAAATAGAATGTAAAACAGCATGTGATTTACTGTGCAATAGGTAGCATCTGTAATAAGGGTTAAAGGTAACCAGAGGAAAATGAAAATGGAATTGGGCATATGAGAACCCAGGACTGATACCTGGGAATAGACATTTACCACTGTTTGTCCATTCTCTGCACATGCAATCAATCACTATTTCCTATGGACATCATTTGATAAATTATATTGTTCTCAAATCCATCATTTCTGTACTTTTTGAATAATTTTTCACCTGTTCTTCAAACTTCCAATATTTACTACTCACACGCATGCTGTCAACAAAGACACTGTATTATTTAATAGACCACATTACTTAAAATGTGAACTAATTAAAATCCTTCATAGACTATGAATTAAAATCCTTCATAGACTCCAAAGGACTCTAGAAAGGAATACTAACCCCAGTCCAAGAATGTGGTTGCTTTCTCTCTGTCTGGATTTCACTACTCTTTTAAAGATTTTTCAACTCTTCACACAGTTTGAAAGTTTTTGAATAGAGAAATTATCTAGGCACTTAATATTTTTCATGAGTTGATATTTTATAATACACAAAAGTAAAAAGAATATAGTGACTCAATCTCAATACATCCAACACCTAGATTCAACAAATATCATAATTTTATCACAGTTCCTTTATTTGTCATTACTTAAATGCTAGTAATAGCATTAAGACCCATCTCGATGGAAGTGGTCCACACCTTAACTGAAGCAACCTCATCATAAAGTCCTATTTACAGTGGATTCACTCCCAGGGGAATGGATAAAATTTAAGAACATGTTTTTCTGAGACACATACAGGTTCAAACCACTGCAGGCTTTAAGACCTGTAACTCTGTAGTCAGAGACTTGGATTTCCAGCTTGCCTTGGCTACCTGCCCACTTGCTAGTTGTGAGGAGATACACACACACACACACATATATATATATATATATATATATACATTTAAATATATAGATACACCTTAAAGACTTTATCTCAGTTTTTAAATATAAAATAATTAGGATAAAGTAGGTATTATTTATTGATTCAAAAATAATTATAATGCATCTGTCATGTGTAAGGCAAGAGTCTAGGGCAGTGGTTCTCAACTGGATGTAATTTTACCCTCCCAAGGACATTTGGAAACATCTGGAGGTATTTGATGAATAAAACTAGGGAAGGAAATGACTAATGAATATCTAGCATCTAGTGGGTAGAGGTAGATGCACTAAAGAGGTAAGAAAAAAAAAACAGTGTATATGAACACAGCAGTAAAGGGTAGAGTGTTATGAAATGATGTCAGAATTTCAGAGAGGTAGTCAGGAGTCAGATTATGTGGAGTTTGGTAACTGGGTTAAGAAGTTCAGATTTTGTTCTGGTGTGGTGGAAAATCATTAGAGAGTTGCATTAGGGAAGTCCAACAAAATCAGATTTCATTTTAAAAAGAAGAGATGGAGCCAGGAGCCAAAGGAAGGAGATAAATTAGGAAGATACTGCAGCAATTTATCCAAGATGATGGCAACTTGGCAAGCATAGTGGCAGCAAAGATGAAGAGAGGAGATGCTTTGGATTTAGACTGGGATATGTTTTAGAGGTCAAATTGATAGGGCACACTGATAAGACTGTAAGTGAGAAAAAGAGAGAGCTCCTAGATTTTTAACTAGGTAAATGGTAAGTGAATGGATAATTGTGCCATTTACTGTAGGAGAAGGAAAAAAGAGAAGCTTCCTGTAGTGGTGAGGTCCAGGTGTCAACTTGGCCAGGTGATGGTGCCTATTTTTCTGTTGCTGTGGACTTAAATCATCAGCATGTGAAATTCATCTATGGCTGATTACATCTGCCATCAGCTAAGGGAGTGCTTTCTGCAATGAGTGATGTTTAATTTAAGCGGCTGGAGGCTTAAAAGAGAGAGGTCAAAAGAGCGTTCAGAACAGCTCAGCAGCCCAGCACAACTTGCCCAGAAATCAGATCTGACACAGACCCATATATTTGGAGATGCACAAAGGAATTACCCCAGGGAAAGTTGTTTGAACCCAGAGCCCATGTGCCGGCAGACATTGCTGAGTGCCTTCCCATGTAACAGAGAAAGCCAGCTGCCTTTCCTTTGAAGAACTGTAAATTTGCAACTAAATATATTCCCTTTATAAAAGACACTCCATTTCTGGTGTATTGCATTCTGGCAGCGGTAGTGAATTAAACACCTCTCTTCCTATTTTCTTGTTTAAGAGACTGAGTGGATGCTAATAGGCATGAGAAACATAACCCATAAGGAAGAGCAGGTTTTCTATGGAATAGAATGAGTTTATATTTGAACATGTTAAATTTTTGGTTCTTGTGAATATTCAGTTACAGAAATTTTTTTCTAACTCTAGGAATGTTTTCTTGTTTTCCGTGAATAATTAGGAAGACCACTGTTTTAGTGCTGTTAGAGCTGTTGTAGCAAAGTATAACAAACTTAGAGTTCCGTTTCCCAACCGGCCACCATTGGGAAGAATTATTCTCTGATCTGTAAGCCCCTAATTAAAACTCATGGTTAATCTTCTGTCTGTCATGTTCCTTGGTCTTGGTCTTGGGGTTGTATTGGGCTGGAACTTTTGGTGAGCCAGTCAGAAGACCAAAGAGCAAGTGTTAATAGAGGGAATCTGTGGAAAGGAGACTCTGCACAGAGAATCCCTATGTAACCTGCTTCCTTGATGTGAGGAGGGTTCGCCCACTTGCTTGAGTGTACTGCAGTCATTTGGCTACTGTTGGCCAGCTATAGCAGACTGTCTCAGAAAGACAGTGGAATTAATAGATTTAAAGAATGCATTAAGTGAGAGGCTATACCATGTAGATAGGAGTTTAGAAATATTGGCATGCTGGTATGCTAGAATAAGAGGACATAGATTGCCTAAGGGCCATGTGAGGTGCATCCTGACTCCTCCTGACTGGGATCTGAAGGCTTGGGAGCCCATAGATTCTTTATCTAATCAGGAAAAAGAGAAAAAAAGAAGAAGTTTGGGGGGCAAAAGGTAGAGTAACACCACCTTTGTATGCCACTGTTCCAAAGGTTGCCTCTTTACTACGAGGAATTAGCAATCAATTCTTTAGTATTCCCTTAAATAGGGCCAGTCAACCTGTTTTTGCCCATACTTGCGAAGAACAAAGGATTCTCATCATGTTCCCATGAGGATATTTGCATAGCCTTATCATCTACCACAGGTTTCTTTCATAGCAAAGAATGTGGCTAAGTGGAAAAGTATGTATAACTCTATTCCATTATATTGATGATGTCATGTTAAACACAGGTTAAAAGATGACTCAGCTTAATTGCTATTTCATTTTAACAGTCAGGAATGGGCAATTGATTGTGGTGGACTGTATTACTTTGGCTGCCCTGTCAAATTCTTGGGTATTATATGGTTGAAAAAGGCAAAATTTGTTCCTTTTGTGGTAATTGATGAGGTACAATGCTTTCCTATGATGCATTTGCCAAAACAACTAATGGCCTTCTTGGGACTGTTGGGGTATTGGAAACCTTTCATTCCTCACTCAGCCCAAATGCTAAAACCTGTGTGTGTTTTCATTAGGAAAAGCTATCCCTGGGAATGGTATACCTCCAAAAAGTCTGCTTTTGAGAAAAAAAAAAAAGCCAGATGAGCCATTGCACTGGTTCAGGCTTTATGACGGGTGGACCTGAGGTACTTTGAGAATTAGATATTGCCAATACCAATATTGGCTTTGAAGGGGGTGGCTTGTGGCAAAGACAACAAGCAAAGTGAGTTAAATGAGTTGAACTATGGTACGGTCCCTCAGGAAGACAATTGTGTGCTGTCTGTAATGCCTTACTGCAAGTTGAAGGACTAACTCAGAAATGTCCTGTGAAATTAAGAACAGCCGTCCCCTACAGGGGTGGATATGTGATGTAGCTACTAAGTCTTTCTCTGGTACTGCACAAATGAGCACATTTTAATGAAATGGAAAGCTTATCTGCTATAGAGAAGCATTTTCAACAATAGTCCCTTAAGTGCAGAAATACATGATATCCTGAAACCAGTTTCCTATATGGAAGAACAATGCTTTACCCCCTACCCTGCTGATTCTCCTGAGATGGCTGTTTCTGTGCTACCATTGATGAATGTGGCAGTATACCGAAGTTTGCCTGGTATGGGTTGGTCAGCACACAGGCAGCCTGCTATCTGGACAGTAGCAGCCATGCAACCTAGTACGGCCACTATACGGTGGAAAATGGGACATGCAAAGCAACCAATGGGCTTGAATTAAGGGCTATATGGATGGCAATTATTGACAAACCAGGTGATGCCTTAACTATCTGTGCCAACAATTAACTATCTGTGCTAACAATTGGGCAGTGTACCAGGGCCTGGCAGTATAGATGGCCACATGGAGCAAAAGCAATGGACTCTTGTCTGGTACCCCTTATGGGGAAAATAAAATGTGGGAAGATATCTGGACAACTTGTCACAATGAAAGTCAACTGTGTTTTATGTCTCTCCCTGTAACAATAATTCTTTCTGGGCAATATTGAAGCAGACGCTTTAGCCAAAATTTGTAGTCTAAAACCAACATTTCAAGAGGCTGCCAGAACACTGCATGGAAAAACAGGACATCAAGGGTACCAGACTCCATGGAGTCTGGCACAGCAATTCCAGCTGACCATCACCAGACAACAACTGAAAGATGTCACGTTGCAACAAACTCTTGCTTTTTGCAACATCCAATGATGCTTCCTCATCAACTTTGCTACATTGGTTGCAAGCAGGTTCTGGTCACCAGGTGGCAAATAAATTATATTGGGACCCTTCCCTTACCTGAAGGTGCAAAATATGCCTTTAGAGCTGGATATACAGCTACTGGACTGTTGTTGGCCTTCCCCAGTAGGGAAAGCTAATCAAAGAGCCAGAATATGTAGCTTAGAAAAGCTCAGAGCATTCTTCAAGGTCCCCACACACATATACAGTGATGGGAGACCCCCTTTACTCGACAACTAAGCCTGAGCTACTAAACATGATGTCTCATGGAAATTTCATTCATCTTTCAACCCAGCCACAGTGCTGTTAGTTGAAAGGATGGATGGACTTCCAAAAGATGATTAGCAATCTCTGCAGCAGTTTACATAGCAGTTATATCCAACCCTCACCAGCCTCAGTTCACAGCCTCAAGCAGCTGCTCCTGCCCCTGCTGAACTGATAACAGTGGAGCCCATGCAGGTGCAGTGAATTTAGGTAAAAGGACCAGCAACACCACAACCACAATGAGGTAATGAGAATAACTTGCTCTTGTCTGTGCCACAAGCATTAGAAATTGGGGAAAACAAAGTCGATTTGTTATGTTCCTGGCCAATGCAGCCATGCTGGTTGTGAATCCTAAGCCCATGGAATATCAGGGTCACTCAAAATTTAAGTATTAGACCACAGTTTATATGCAAAATTCCAGAAGTTGTATATGTAACTAAACTGTAAACTCCCATACCTCAAGGCACAGCATGTATGACTCTTGGGACACTTATTATGCCCAGGTTAACTGTGGATTTGACTCCAGAAATATCCCTGAAATTGCAAGTGGAAAAGGTGTGGTATCTACTAATGGAAATTTAGCTTGTATTCTTCTGCCCTTAGCATCATACCAGATACCTTCCTGCAATAGGCTTCGGTGGTAAACTACATGTACAATAGATCTCAATGCTGAATGTGTACTGAACTGCCACTGTTGGGTACCACTGGCCTGCCTTGGACTGGGATCCCTGTGAATTGGACTATGTAAAATACCCTGCTGGCTTGACAGAATTCAGCACACTGGAAAAATCTAGAAGAGAATCTTCTCATTTACGACTGAAATCACAGGTTTTATCAATTATCCATAACAGCATCACGTTGTGGAGTTATCTATGTGTGGGGAATTCCTGATGTTCTCTTGTCTCTCATACTGTTAATGAATGCAGTATCTGTCCTCTGGTCAATGTGGCCTGCACAGAGGGGGTAGATTGTTAAGACTCAAGGCTTGGGCCCTGCCTTCTCCCTTTTGAAAGCAAGTCACACAGATTCCTACATGACCTGGACAGATGTTAAAGGTCAAAGAATGTAGAACTCTCCTTCCCTAATCTCATGGGATGCTGAACCTTACAAGCTACCCACCTTGGGGCTCCTCCCTTTCTCTCTTGGTTCTGGGTAGAGTCCAGTCACATTTCCCAACCAGCCACCATTGGGAAGAATTATTCCCCTGTCTGTAAGCCCCTAATGGAAACTCATTGTTGATCATCTATTTGTCTTGTTCTTTGGTCTCAGGGTTGTGTGGGGCTGGAAAACTTAGTGTCTTCGAATGCAGAATTTTTTTTTATCATCATAATCGATTTTTCTCCTTTTTTTTTTGTGAAAAATAACCTATATACAAAAAAGCTATAAATTTCAAAGAACAGCAGTACCAGTAGTTGTAGAACATATATCAGAGTTTGGCATGTGTGGTAGTTAGATTCAGGTGTCAAATTGGCTAGGTAAAGGTGCCTAGTTCTATTGCTGTGGACATGAGTCAATGACATGTTGTTCTAGTTTGCTAGCTGCTGGAATGCAACACACCAGATTTGGATTGGCTTTTAATAAAAGGGGATTTATTTCATTAGTTCTTCAGAGGAAAGGCAGCTAACTTTCAACTGAGGTTCTTTCTTACGTGGGAAGGCACAGGATGGTCTCTGCTGGCCTTCTCTCTAGGCCTCTGGGTTCCAACAACTTTCCCTGGGGTGATTCCTTTCTGCATCTACAAAGGCCTGGGCTGAGCTGCTTTTGCTGTGCTACATTGAGCTCTCTCATTTAAGCACCAGCAAATTAAATCAAACATCATTCATTACAGCAGGAATGCCTCTTAGCCAACTGCAGATGTAATGAGCAACAGATGAGGTTCACGTACCATTGGCTCATGTCCACAGCAGCAAAACTAGGTTCCTTCACCTGGCCAAGTTGATGACTGAATCTAACTACCACACATGTGAATCTTATCTGTTGCTAATTACATGGGCAGTCGGCTAGGAGGTGTGCCTGCTGCAATGAATGACGTTTGATTTAATTGGCTGGTGCTTAAATGAGAGAGGTCAATGTAGCACAGCAAAAGCAGTTCAGCATACCTCATCTCAGCACTCGCAGCTCAGCCCAGGCCTTTGGAGATGCAGAAAGGAATCACCCCGGGAAAAGCTGCTGGAACCCAGAGGCCTAGAGAGAAGCCCAGTAGAGATCACCCCATGCTTTCCCACGTAAGAAAGAACCTCAGTTGAAAGTTAGCTGCCTTTCCCCTGAAGAACCAATGAAATAAATCCCCTTTTATTAAAAGTTAATCCATCTCTGGTGTGTTGCATTCCAGCAGCTACAAACTAGAAAAATGTGAGTTACAATTTCACAATTTTGTATTTTTACTTCTACTTGCTCTAAGATATTGGAGACTAAAAGGGATATCAATTTAATGATTCAGCAATCATATTCATTCGTTAAATCCTATCTTCTCTGTATAACTCCACCATCACCTTTGATCTTTCCATCCCTCTCTTTAGGGGTGTTTGGGCTATGGTGATTCTAAATTTTTCATATCAGAAGGGTCTGTCACCAACGTGGGGTAGGGAGATGGAGCTATCTGATGGTCTGGAGAGGCTGGGCCCTCTATGTTTCAGGATTTACCTGGACCAATGACCCATCTGGAGGTTGTAGGTTTCTGGAAAGTTACTCTAGTACATGGGACCCTTATTGAATCTTATCTGTTGCCCTAGGTGTTCTTTAGAATTGGCTGAAATGGTCCTGGTTGGGGGTCGGCATGCTATGATAGGTAGCAAGGTCTAACTGAAGCTTACATAAGAGCAACTTCCAGAGTAGTCTCTCAACTCTATTTGAACTCTCTCTACCACTGATGCTTTATTAATTACACTTCTTTTCCCCCTTTTGGTCAGTATGGAATTGCTGGTCCCATGGTGCCAGGTCTGGATTCATCTCTGGGAGACATCTCCCATGTTGCCAGGGTGACTTTTGCCCCTGGATGTCATGTCCCATATAGTAGGGAGGGCAATGATTTCACTTGCAGAGTTGGGCTTAGAGAGACTAAAGCCACATCTGAGTAAAAGAAGAAGTCCTCCAGAAGTAACTCTTTGGCATGCCTATAGGTAGTCTAAGCTTCTCTGCTACCCTCATAAGCCCTACAGGAGTAAGCTTCATGATCGAGGGCATGGCCTATTGATTTGGGTGTTCCTAAAGTTTGACAAAGTATCAGGGGATTTCCTGATGGTAAGGTTTAAAAGTTCCATATTTTTCTCCCATCCCTCAGGGGACTTTGCCAATACTTTTTGATTATCTACTTAATATACTCTGGGATGTATCCAGGCATTACAATAATCTATACCGGATTACAGGGTTCTCTTTCTTATTCCATGCTCCCTGTATTTCAGTTGTTCAAATGAGCTATACAGATAGGTTGAATTAGATTATGCACTACAGAAAATTTCAGTTCCAGATCAGATAAACCTTTCTTCCATTGGTCTCAAAGAGTATGTGTGGTTCTAAAATATAGACACTGTCTTCCTTACCCTTATGTTCTGAATTACTTTAACCCCAACCTGTTTGGCTTCATTCTTATCTCTAAATATCAGGTTATATATGTAAAACAGCCTCTCAAAATCCAGAAATAATAATGACCACTTTGGACTTAATGTGTCTGCTCTAAAAGCTTACTCTTTTCTTATAAGCATTTTCTAACGATGACCATACCACTATAGTTCTTTTGTTTCTGGCTTATTTTGTCTCACCAAATGTTTCCCACGTTCATTCACATTGTTACATGCCTCACAGTTTTGTTCCTTTTGGTAGCAGCACAACCTTCTTTCCTAAGTATACCCCATCATTCACCAATCTGCTTCTCCATCAGCCTGTCCTTCAGCCACCTGAAACAGCAGAAATTTATCATCTCAAAGTGCTGGAGGCTACAAGTCTGAAATCAAGGCATTGGCAGGGCCATGCTGTTGTGTACTGAAACGATATAAAAGATCTTGAATCCCCAAAAAATGTTGTAAACAGATTGAGAAAACAACTCAACACATAACAATTTTGACAATTAGAAAATAAACAAATTGAGAAAATCATGTTTTCATTTCAAGTGATAACCAGACATTGTGTGAAGAAATGTTTTGGTTTGCTAAATCTGCCAAGATGCAGTGTACCAAATGGGTTGGCTTTTCCAAGGGGGATTTATTAACTTACAATTTAAAGTTCTTAGGCTGTGAACATGTCCAACTCAAGGCATCAAGAGGAGAATACTTGGACCCTGAAGGCAGGCTGCTGGTATCTGGGACACTTCTGTCACATGATAAGGCATATGGATGATCTCTGCAGGTTATTCTCTACCAGATCTCATCACTTTTAGCTTCTGGCTTTAGTGAATTTTTCTTTGTTTTCTGTGTCTTTGCTTAGCTTCCCCAGGGCTTTTCTCTCCGAGCTTCTCTTAATTTTCTCTCTTTTTGTTTTATCCTATTACAAACGATGCCAGTAAAAGGATTAAGATCCATCATGCATGAGGTGGGTGGATCACATCTCAATTGAAATAACCTAATCAAAAGGGTCTTTACCTACAATAGGTCTACACTCACAGGAATAGATTTAAAGAATATCACCTTTTCTGGGGTTTATAATCGTTTCAAATTACCACAAACGATATGAATTGGCTTGATGCCAGCCAGTTGGGCACTTCTTATAAAACCCCAGTACAGATGCCCGTCCCACAAGTGTCAGGTTGAGGCAGATTCATGCCTGGTCACTCTGACTCTTGGCTTCAATGCCCACGTGCATTGTGACTGCACTGAGAAAGCAGCTGCTTTCATAGCTTTGGATCTTTGGCTGGTCTCTGTGTTAGACCTGGCTCCCAAGACCCCTCATTGAAGGATTTCCTGCCGTCCATTGACTCTCAGACTTTAGAGACTCTGATACCCTACACTTTTAAATATATTGTGTGTTCTTGACGTGGTTTTGTGCATTGGTTGTATTGGCAGCTTGCAATTGAACAAGCAAATACATTTTACTGAGCACTCATACTAGAATTGTGTGGAGTCTGCTTTTAGGTGCTAAATTTACTTTGGATTTTAATCTGCTTCTCATTCGTTAGCACGATTTACAATTAGAGGACACATGCTCCTTCTGAAACCTGCAGGGGAGAATCCTTGCTTGCCTCTCGTGGCTTGCAGTGTTCAGTGGCAGTCCTTGACAGTACTTGGCTTGATGTTCCAGCACTTCAATGTCTGCCTCTGTCATTACATGGCACTCTTCCCTGAGTCAGTCATGTGTCTTCTCTCCTTCTTATAAGGACACTAGTCATATTAGATTAAGGGCCCACTAGAATGACCTAATTTTAACTAATTCCATCTGCATTGACCTCATTTCTAAATAAGGTCACATTTTCAGGTACTGGGAGTTAGGATTTCACATATCTTTTGGGGTGAGGGATAAAATTCAACACATAGCAACCACCTTTAAAAGCAACATTCTTACCTTGATGATGTTTATGAAATAACTCTGTAGACACTTCACCAACTATGTAGAAATGAAGTCTTCTGAGCCCTTCTGGAGAAGGATTCACATTTAATTATTTATCCATACAATGCTTTAGACTTCTTTTCTTGTCAAGCTTTTATGAGTGTTGATGGTAGGGATTTATGTACAACTTTGCTTGAGTTCTTACAGTTAATCCATTTTTTAAACAACTGACCTAATAATGCATAAATAAATCCTTAACAAAATCCTTTTGACATTATAGGATATAATATTTATGGCTTAACAATTGAAAAAGGAGTCATGGTTGTAATTCTGAATCCTGAAAAAAGATGACAGAGAGACTTCCGGAGAAGATGGCGGCTTAGTAAGACATGTGGGTCTTAGTTCCTCCTCCAGAAAAGCAACTAAACAAACAGAAACAAAACGAAACAGCTCCCGGAGCCATGACAGAGACCAAAAAGACAGCGTACCCCATTCTGGAACGGATGAACGGGCAGGGAGAATCCGCTGCGGTGAGATACCCGAGGGACGCACGTTTTCCCTGCCGGGGCGGCTGGCGACTGGGGTCCCCTCCACGCACGTGGCTCCCCGGTCTGACTGGGAACGTTGGATAGTGGGGCCCTCCCGCCACGCTTGGCATCTCGGGCCAGCTGGGCAATTTGGACCAGCACTCCCCCAAGCCGCGGCAGCCGGCAACCCCCCCCCCCCCCCCACGTGCGGTTTCCCGGGCAGACTGCGAGATTCAGATTGGCAAGTTAAAGGAGCCACAGCATCTTTTACTGGTGGGCCCCACAGACAGACGAGCACCATGAGTGCCACCTACTGGGCAGGAAAAGAAAAACAGAGCCCAGAGATTTCACAGAAAAACCTTTCAACCAGCCGGGTCCCACACCCAGGGAAATCTGATCAAATGCCCAGACACCAGCAGAAAATAATGGATGACGCTCGGAAAATTGAAGATATGGCCCAGTCAAAGGAACAAACCAATAGTTCAAATGAGATACAGGAGCTGAGACAACTAATGCTGAATATATGAACAGAAATGGAAAAACTCTTCAAAAACCAAATCAATAAATTGAGGGAGGACATGAAGAAGACATGGGCTGAACAAAAAGAAGAAATAGAAAATCTGAAAAAACAAATCACAGAACTTATGGGAGTGAAGGACAAAGAAGAAAAAATGGAAAAAACAATGGATACCTACAATGGTAGATCTAAAGAGACAGAAGCTACAATTAGTGAACTGGAGGATGGAACATCTGGATTCCAAAAAGAAACAGGAACTATAGGGAAAAGAATGGAAAAACTTGAGCAGGGGATCAGGGAACTGAATGACAATATGAAGCACACAAATATACGTGTTGTGGGTGTTCCAGAAGGAGAAGAAAAGGGAAAAGGAGGAGAAAAACTAATGGAAGAAATTATCACTGAAAATTTCCCAACTCTTATGAAAGACCTAAATTTACAGATCCAAGAAGTGCAGCGCACCCCAAAGAGAATAGACCCAAATAGGCGTTCTCCAAGACACTTACTAGTTAGAATGTTAGAGGTCAAAGAGAAAGAGAGGATCTTGAAAGCAGCAAGAGAAAAACAATCTGTCACATATAAGGGAAACCCAATAAGACTATGTGTAGATTTCTCAACTGAAACCATGGAAGCTAGAAGACAGTGGGATGATATATTTAAATTACTAAAAGAGAAAAACTGCCAACCAAGACTTCTATATCCAGCAAAATTGTTCTTCAAAAATGAAGGAGAAATTAAAACATTTATAGACAAAAAGTCACTGAGAGAATTTGTGACCAAGAGACCAGCTCTGCAAGAAATACTAAAGGGAGCACTAGAGTCAGATACGAAAAGACAGAAGAGAGAGGTATGGAGTAAATTGTAGAAAGAAGGAAAATCATATATGATATATATAATACAAAATCCAAAATGGTAGAGGAAAATATTATCCAAACAGTAATAACACTAAAAGTTAATGGACTGAATTTCCCAATCAAAAGACATAGAATGGCAGAATGGATTATGACCCAGCAATACCACTGCTAGGTATCTACTCAAAGAACTTAAGGGCAAAGACACAGACGGACATTTGCACACCAGTGTTTATAGCAGCATTATCTACAATTGCAAAGAGATGGAAACAGCCAAAGTGTCCATCAACAGACGAGTGGCTAAACAAACTGTGGCGTATACCTACGATGGAATATTATGCAGCTTTAAGACAGACTAAACTTATGAAGCATGTAATAACATGGATGGACCTAGAGAACATTATGCTGAGTGAGTCTAGCCAAAAACTAAAGGACAAATTCTGTATGGTCCCACTGATGTGAACCGACATTCGAGAATCAGCTTGGAATATATCATTGGTAACAGAGACCAGCAGGAGTTAGAAACAGGGTAAGATAATGGGTAATTGGAGCTGAAGGGATACAGACTGTGCAGCAGGACTAGATACAAAAACTCAAAAATGGACAGCACAATAATACCTAAGTGTAATGTAACTATGTTGGAACACTGAATGAAGCTGCACCTGAAATATAGTTTTTTGTTTGTTTGTTTGTTTGTTTGTATCTTTTGTTTTTGCTTTTTTCTTTTTCCTTTTTTATATATATATTTTTATTAGTATTATTATTTTAATTCTCTTCTCTATATTAACATTCTATATCTTTTTCTGCTGTTTTGCTAGTTCTTTTCCTAAATTGATGCAAATGTACTAAGAAATGATGATAATACATCTATGGGATGATAGTAAGAATTACTGAGTGCATGTGTAGAATGAAATGATTTCTAAATGTTGT